>NC_083474.1:20230608-20375608 GCF_030014155.1 Tachysurus vachellii
TTTTTCCTCAAGATTGTGACCTATGGGTTTTTTTTTGTTGTTGTTTTTTATTTATTTATTTATTTATTTATTTATTTTGATTATTCAACTATTTTTTAAACTTCACTCTGCAATATACAGCAGAGCTTCAAGTACAAAACGGATTGGTGGATAACACCTAGCCTTGATCTTGTCTGCGTCTGCCTGCTTGTTTTGTATAGATGCAACAACTCATCATTTTAATCGTATGGTTGGCCCCCTGTAGATGTTGTAACATGTTGAACGCTTGATATTAAATATTTCACATTGTCCAAAGAAAGGGTAACCAGAATTTGATGGGTGCAAAAATAGGCAAACAATTTAAGGTGGAACACAGATGGACAACAAGCCAATTACCGGGCAATGGGCAGAGACATGACCAAATGCAAAACAAAAACACATGAAGGCACATTTATTGGAAAACCAGGACACGTTCAGAGATTCAGCCAAAAGAAGGACTAATGTTGGCTTAATAAATAGAAATGAGCTTCATGACAGCTTCATAGACAATGACTTAAATGTTTATGAATTTGCTGTTAGTGAAAAAGCAATCATTTGGTAGACACCCTTAATTCAATTCATTCATTCACTCATTCATTTTCTACCGCTTATCCGAACTACCTTGGGTCACGGGGAGCCTGTGCCTATCTCAGGCATCATCGGGCATCAAGGCAGGATACACCCTGGAAAGAGTGCCAACCCATCACAGGGCACACACACACACACACACACTCATTCACTCACACAATCACACAATCACACAATCACACACTAGGGACAATTTTCCAGAGATGCCAATCAACCTACCATTCAGGTCTTTGGACTGGGGGAGGAAACCGGAGTACCCGGAGGAAACCCCCGAGGCACGGGGAGAACATGCAAACTCCACACACAAGGCGGAGGCGGGAATCAAACCCTGACCCTGGAGGTGTGAGGCGAACGTGCTAACCACTAAGCCACCGTGACCCCCATAATTCAATTCAATTCAATTTAATTCAATTCAAATTTATTTGCATAGCACTTTTAACAATTGACATTGTCTCAAAGCAGCTTTGCAGAACATAAACATAAAACAAAAGGTTAATATAAAGATTAATATAATACAAAGATTAATATTAGACTTATTTTTAAATGTGTCTGAGGTGACTGAGGTGACTGTGGTGAGGAAAAACTCCCTTAGATGGAAGAGGAAGAAAACTTGAGAGGAACCAGACTCAAAAGTGAACCTCATCCTCATTTGGGTGACACTGGTGGGTGTTATTATACAGTCAGTCTGACTGTTATAAATATACAGTCAGACAAATGTTATATTGATAAGGAGGTTGATGTAAGTAGAGCAACTCATAACCAGAGCAACTTACATTTTATCTCATTTTCATACAACTGAGCAATTGAGGGTTGAGGGCCTTGCACAGGGGCCCAGCCATGGTAGCTTGGTGGACCTGGGATTTGAACTCGCAACCTTCCAAGCAGTAGTCTAACACCTTAACCACTAAGCTACCGCATCCCCCATTTGGCATTTTTAGACTCACTTATCCAGAACAACGTACCAAAGTGCTTTGGAGTCTTAATGAATACATAAACACTAGATGACTTGTTTACAGATCATTTAGACCATCACCAGGATACCATGAAAACTCTGTTGGAATCACAGTTTACTGCTAGTTTAATCATTTGGAAGATTTTTTTTTTTTGTAACAATTCTTACTAAATACAACCTCACAGATTTCAACATAAAATCTAATCCTACAGTGTGGCTTTATAAAAAATGCATGTGATGCTTATGAATATGTTATGAAGGCCCAATATAGACACTGATCCAATTAAGTGTCACCAATTTTATTAGGACATGTATAATGTCACCTAAATGCGTCTCGGAATTGCTGAGAAAATTGTACTCTTCTCACGTGGCTCTCATCTCATGCATGTCTGATAGCCGGGCTGCTAAACTAAGCTGGCAGCACGGTCCATCTCCTGGGAACACACACTTTAATATTCATGAATGTATATTTATGTTCTAAAATTTAAACTAACACAGACCTGCTGCTTTTGACACACGTATAGTGTGACTATAAGGTAAAGCACACAATATATTTGCATTGTGTAAATCCTATAGCATTTAACTCTAAGATTTAACTCTAGAAACATCCTAATAATATATTATTATGATCAGGATTTATGGATCTACAAAAAAAAATAAAATAATAATACTAGAAGCCACAACACCCTTTATAGAGGTGTGTATAGTTTTTCATCCACAGTCATATGTTACCACAAAGTCTGACACACACAATTTTCTAGCATGAAACTCTCTCATCTCACTCATCTTCTACCGCTTATCCGAACTACCTCGGGTCATGGGGAGCCTCAACCTCTGTCTCAGGCGTCATTGGGCATCAAGGCAGGATACACCCTGGACGGAGTGCCAACCCATCACAGGGCACACACACACACTCTCTCATTCACTCACACAATCACACACTACGGACAATTTTCCAGAGATGCCAATCAGCCTACCATGCATGTCTTTGGACCGGGGGAGGAAACCGGAGTACCCGGAGGAAACCCCCGAGGCACTGGGAGAACATGCAAACTCCACACACACTAGGTGGAGGCGGGAATCGAACCCCCAACCCTGGAGGTGTGAGGCGAACGTGCTAACCACTAAGCCACCGTGACCCCTAGCATGAAACTAAGAGGCAAAAGGTTGTTCAGCATGACAATGCTCCTGAGCTCCATGAAGACATGAGTCAACCTTACCAATGAACCGGAGACTCCTTAACCAACATCAGTGTCTGATCTCTTGTAGCTGAATGAACACAAATTCCCACAGTCATGCTCCAACATCTAATGGAAAACTTTCCCAGTAGAGAAAGGTGGAGCTTATTATAACAGCAAAGAGGGATAAATCTGGAATTGGGTGTTTAAGGACTAAAGCTTCTTGACTTGACTTGACTTGTCTTGACTCTTGACTTGACAAGACAATGATGGTCAAAGGTGCACAAACTTTTGTCCATACAGTGTAGTTTAGTAACATTATAAAAAAAAAAACCTTTGCTTTATAAATGGTTCATTAACCATTTATAGATTTAAATTATTGATAGCTTAAACCAGTATCTTTAATCAGTTAACAACTAGATTTGCTCAACACTTGCTGAGTCAGATTTTGAATCACTGAATCTTTTTGGTCAGTGAGTCTTTTCAGTTATGACTGAGATTTGATTCTGTCCTGTTCAGTAAGTCAGTGTTTAAAGGCAGGGTCTCCAATTTTAGAGAAATGCTTCAGAAAACTGAGTCGGGCCGAATAATAAACAAAAATCAAAACAAAAATCAAGGGGATCAGAAAGGGGCGTGTCTTGTCAATATGGGCGAAGAGAGTGTTCAGTGCGCATGTGTGACATTAGCAGAAAGCAGTTTTAACATTGACATGGAGGATAAAAACAAAGAAAGAAAGCGAAGAAAGGCTTACGATAAGGCAAGAAGTAGGACATGTTAATATAGGATCAGCTTTCCAGCGCTGGAGAGAACTGAAGGAGCAGGAAGTTGGTCACATATTCACAGATTGGAGTTTCCTGAGTCAATAACTCCTGAGCTAAACGCTGTTACTACACAAATAACACCTCTTTTCTATCGTAGTAATGTAGAGACGCAGCTACAACCGTGTTTTGTGTAGTAACAGTGTTTAGCTCAGGAGTTATTGACTCGGGAAACTCCAATCTGTGAATATGAGGCCAACTTTACTTAAGACGCCGAGGCGCTTTTTTCCTTCTCGATAGGTGAGTAACGTTGGTTTTGTTTTGTTACACAGAACTAATATATGCCTTTGTCCTTTACATGATTATGCTTGTGTGTCATTTTTGCTTGTTTGTTTATCTGCAATCGTATTGTTTTTCCCTTCAGCGATGATAAAGACACATTTCTTTCCATTAGTTGCCTGGGTTACGTATGTATGTGTGGGCGGAGCTATCGATACGGGGTGGGACCCATTTGGGTTAGGGGCGTGTTTGTTTTGGTGATTTCAAATGTCGACATTGGCTTTCAAAAATCGGAGACCCTACCTTCAAATCAATGAATCTTTTTTGTAAGTGAGTGTATTCAGTTATGACTGAGATTTGTTTGTGTCCTGTTCAATGAATCAGTGACTCTTTTGGATTAGTGACTCCTTTGAATCATGATCAGGATTCTCTTCCTGACAGTCAGTCAGCATGTAAATCAGCAAACCTTTGCATTCATTAGGAGTCATTTATTGGGACAGAGTTTGAATCAGTGACTCCTTTAAATCATGTCCAAGATTGACCTATTTCTTGTTTAGTGAATCAGCATTTAATTTAGAAAATTTAGCAAATCATTGTGTATCATTTTGGACATGACTTAGATTTGCATCTCTCTTGTACAGTGCAGCTGCATGTATGCTGATCCCTGTCTCTTGAGTTAGTGAGTACTGACCAAGATTCTTTCATATTTTGTCAGAATCACAAATATTTGGTCATCAGCAAGATTTACTCGTCTCATCATTGATTCGGCATCAGCTGAAAATGACTGATTCTGTTAAGATTATTTCTCATTCATTCATCTCATTCATTAATCCGCCTAGTTCGAGCTTGACTCATGAGAAGCACATATTTTAATATTTTTACCTTATTACAGTAAAAAAGGATCATTTTTCGCATTCCTTGTTCAACCTATTTGTCTTTAAGGGCCTTTTTACACCTGGTCACTTCATGTGTTTTTTCTGATCCGATAGCTATCTGATTTGTTAAAACTGTTCCATTTACATTAGGCCACATAAATGTGTCTCGGCGAATCGGATATCGATCCGATCTTTCTACTCCCGCCCAAAATGCTAATATATTTTACCTAATTTCCGGGGTACTCCTTTTGTACTCCTTCTCTCCTTCAGGTGTGTTGTCTTTGTCTCTAATTAGATATATATAGCTGACAGGAACCAATGACAAAGCGGAACTAATTAGAGACAAAGACAACACACCTGAAGGAGAGAAGGAGTACAATTAATGTCCATGGAAACCAAAGAGTGGGCGGAGCAAACAATAAACAACCGGGAAAGACAGCAGACAGAAACAGGACAGAAACACAGACAGACTCATTACACGGGGTAATTGAAACGGAACACGCTTTGGTGTATGCGGTTTTCAGAATGCAATCAAACATAAGACGAACAAACGTCTTTGTTACGACGGTTATGCTACAAAAAACAGCGTTTACTGTTTGTTTCTGGCATGATGCACGACTCGTGAGTCACCTGCGAGTGACGTACTTCCGTTTGGGAGGAGTATAGCGCTGACGTATGTAGCAGAACAACCACATTCATTTACACCTGTCCAGTTTCATCTGAAACGCGTCCCAGACCACCTCCTGAAGTGGTTTGAACCATCGGATTTATATCCGTCTCGAAAACGTTTCGGAGGGCATTTAGACCTGGTCTTTTTACCATCGGATAGCTATCAGATCACAGAAAACACATGAAGTGACCAGGTGTAAAAAGCCCCTAAGGTAACTATGAATAAAAAAGTGAAATCTGCTTGTCATGGGATACTGAGCTGAATATCTGTGATAAAATGAGGTGTGTGTGTGTGTGTGTGTGTGTGGTACACTTACAGGGATCTCACACACACACTTGATTATGAACTGTACCAGAAAAACATTTGATCTTGACTATATTGCTAGTGTTCTGATGTCCCTGGCGTTCTCTTTTTTCATTCATACACTTCTTCATAAATGTCTTCCACATGGAGGTAATAAATTGCACACATTCATCTTCAGCATTTTCATACACACGTGATTGTGATTGTCTGTCTTTCTTTAGTAAACCCTGCTCCACTTAAAGAGAAGTGAAGCTTGATTAAGCTAATTAATGCTTTAATCACCTCTAAAGTAGCAGCATTATAATTATTTCAGTGATAAACAGTGCATGACGTCCTCCTAGCACAGGATGTGGACGCGGCTACGGGTTTGGGTTTGGCAGACGGAGCCTGAGGCTGCTTGATGTAAGTGCACAGTCTTTTTTGTTAAGGTTTCTATAAGAATCAACATCATAACCCAGAGTGAGGGTCGGGTCACAGACAGACACCATCGTCTCAGCTAAACCGCATTTATATTCAGAGCAGGCGAAGGCAGGAAATACAAGGGCACTTGGCGGAACAGAGAAACCAGAGATACACAGCTAAGAATCTTTAGATCAGTGGTTAATGATTAGGTCCATGAAATTGAGTATGTTTAGGAACAGATATCCAGAATTCTGCATAACACCTTCAGCAGGTGATACACACAACATATATTATATATTATTAATATATTCATATATATATATATATATATATGTTAGAGATGAGCCGGATACTCGGCTGAAACGAGTATCCGGTACGGATAAAGCACTTCTGCCGAGTACGAGCATTATACGAGTAATACGAGTCAATATCTGTGCTCGGATTGAATGAAAATCATCATTGGGTAGCTGATTGTGTCAGCGTTCTGTGATAGGCTAGTCACAGCGCCCCTCCCCTACAGTGATAGGCTAGTCACAGCGCCCCTCCCCTACACACATACAGATGTATTGTGTTGCTGTGTCTCGCTCTGCTCACTCACAGTCACACACAGAACAGCTCTCTGTCTCTCCCTCAGTCTCTCGGGTTCGCGGGTCTTTTCCGTTAACGTTTAGGGTTTCTTCAGCTTTTTACTTCGGGTTGTGACGTTAATAATACGTACTTACTAACCAGTAGAGTTCTGGTAAACGTGGGTTCGTTCAGACGTGGTGCTTGCTTGGTACAATGCGACTCGCATTGCGTCTCTGCCTGTCGGAGATTTTTTTTTTCTTTTTTAAACCTTCAGCTGTCTCTAACCAGTAACCAGACACTGAGTGTCTGACACGTTTTTGCTGTATTTCATAAAAACATAAAGGTAGTAAGCTAGTGTTATAAATATTACAAATTAATTATTACCGGTTAAATCCCCGCCCATTTCAAGACAACAGCCCTGCCTACTTCCGGGTTAGGCCCCACCCACTCCGAGTACGGATACAGATACAGATAATGCTGTACTCGCTCATCCCTAATATATATATATATATATATATATATATATATTATATAGTATTCATACGTTCATATATATATATATATATATATATATATATATATATATATATATATATATATATATATATATATATACATATCGTCGCTGTCAGGCGGAATCCTCGTATCTCCAAAACCGTTATTTTTCAGGAAATTAAAAAAACACCGTACCTTATCTGCAGTGCACAGGGTTTAGTCCGCGTTGCAGTGGATTGTCTTGCGCTAAATTCCTGTCCGCAGACGAGCACCAGAACTAGCGGGGTCAAGATTTTTTTTTCTTTGAGCCCAGTGTTTTGAAGGCATTTACCTCAGAAGACGTGTTGATTCGTTGCGACTCTTCTTGAGGAGAAATATGCTGCAAAGCTCTCCCGCGGAGTGAGGAAGAGGTGGACAGTTGAAGTGTCCAATGGAGTTATGAGATTTGCGCTCAAGCTATTTTCAAGACTTTAGATTGGTTAATAACGTAAAAATAACAGACCCATGTGGGGACTGACCAATAGCATCGATATGTGAAAAAATATGAAATTGACAAAATTTGGACATACGAGGTTTCCGCCCGACGGCCACGATATATACACATATATATCGTCTGCAAAGTTCAAAACCCGAAAACCGAATACAAAAAACAGTCAATAACTTCACTGTAATACACTGTACTGTCACCAGTTCACATATCACTGATGTCCTGATAGTTATACTACAACAATTATTTGGGAGAAATGTCTTTTTGTTTATTTTTATGATTTTTCATAATAAAAAAAAAATCAATGACTTCACAGTACAGTGTACAGTGTATTACAGTGAAGTTATTGACTGTTTTTTAGTTGTCGCTTTTCGGGTTTTTGCACTTTGCAGACAGTCTCTTAGAATCTGTCTCTCAGCTGTTTGCACATAAAGACTTATGTATTTTGTCCACCGTGGAGGAAAGCTGATTTTGAGGAAAATTGTGTTGTAGCTGCCTCTCTACATTACTACGATAGAAAAGAGGTGTTATTTGTGTAGTAACAGCGTTTAACTCAGGAGTTATTGACTCGGGAAACTCCAATCTGTGAATATGTGACCAACTTTACATTGATTTCATAAATGCAACACACTACAGTTTTTTCTACACTTTCCATAAAGGTAAAAAACGACATATGCGGTGTTCTCTTCATTTTAGATGTCAGATGGGTTTTGTGGCTCCCTGGGTTTTTTTTCTGTGGGAAACGGGTCCAAATGGCCCTTTGAGTGTTTAAGGTTGCCGACCCCTGGTCTAGTGTTTCCTGTGTTGTTATCTCTGACTCTTTATTTTCTGTTTTGGGTTCTGTTTTGTGTTTTCAGTTTTTTTGTTTTGTTTTCTTTTTCATGTTGTTTATTTTTCTGTTTTATTTTCTGTTTTGTGTTTTATTTTCTGTTACATGCTTTTATTTTCTTTCATTTTTTTGTTTTTCCTTTTTGTTTCTGTTTCATGTCTTTTATTTTTTTGTTTTATTTATTTATTTATTTATTTTGTTTTCCTGTTTTGTTTTCTGTTTCATGTTTTTTTGTTTTTTTCTGTATTACTTTTGTTTTTGCTATCAATCGTTTGTCCCCTGATGCCTGTTGATTTCAGTATTTTTAGTTGCTTAGTTTACTACAAAACAAAACTATCGACTCGGCATAATATTTTTATTATTATTATTTTTGTGATACTTTTATCTTTTATTCTATCCCCAGTAAGGTGTCTCATCTGTCTCTTCTGTGTTCCACAATATTCCCCTGCCATTCATACTGCACGTGTTGTCGGAACTTATGATGTCCTAGGCAGCTAAAACACACGCACACACACGCATGCACACACACACACACACACACACACACACACACACACACACACACACACACACACACACACACAGGTTACTTTGCTTCCTGAACAAGTGCAGAATTGAGTCTCAGTCACGTTCACAGAAATCACTGCACAGTTCCAGAGCAACTCACAGGTAATCTCAGGTTCGGTACCGAGCTGCACTTCCTGTTCCACATCACAGCTTTAACATTAGTGATTTTCTCAGTTTTGGATTAAACTGCGAGTGTAAATTTGAGTAGATATTCTTTCTCTTCAACTACCTTTAAGTACCAGTATTACACTGGTATCTATGTAAAATCAGCATTTTAATTTTTCACAGTAAAGAAGCATCTTATAAAGAAGCAACATACAACATACTCCGATCTGTCTATATCATATCAAACATGACGAATACTTCTGAATGAACTGTAACCTATAAAACACATGAAAGCCTGAAGCCTTATACAAGCTCGATACAGTAAACGCTTAGAACCAACCGAAATAAAAGTTTACGCTTTAGATTCCCAATGTGTCACAAATCTAATAGATGACATTGTTACCTATCTAATGCTGGACCTTGAATTTATCGCCAGCTGCATCTCTCAGTGGCACATTTCTGCTGTAAAGCGATCAGGGAGTCCTTGGTGTAGATTGATTGCCTTAACACAGACCGTTCTGTCATGTCCTGACTGAGTAAGTCATCTAAAAACGCTGCCTGCTCCCAAAATATTGCAGCACACAGCCATCGATTTCTCTTGCTCTAACAGAGGATAGCAGCTTATCATGCTAACTGGGTTGTCTATACAAATTCAACAGCATGAAATCAAATTTAAACAGTAATCTCATGTCGTACAGTATGGCTATGAGCCTGCGTAAGACTCTAATAATCAAATTCACATTCAAATTTTATTTGTCACATACATTTGCATACACAGTATGGCATGTAGTGAGATGTTTTTTACGACAATAAATATTCATCTTCTACCGCTTATCCGAACTACCCCGAACTACATCTCAGGCGTCATCGGGCATCAAGGCAGGATACACCCTGGACGGAGTGCCAACCCATCGCAGGGCACACACACACTCTCATTCACTCACGCAATCACACACTACGGACAATTTTTCCAGAGATGCCAATCAACCTACCATGCATGTCTTTGGACCGGGGGAGGAAACCAGAGTACCCGGAGGAAACCCCGAGGCACGGGGAGAACATGCAAACTCCATACACACAAGGCGGAGGCGGGAATCGAACCCCGACCCTGGAGGTGTGAGGCGAACGTGCTAACCACTAAGCCACCGTGCCCCCCCATGACAATAAATAAAAATAAATAAATAAAATTCATAAAAATTAAAATTATATTTAAATTAAAAATAATAAAAAAATATTTATAGCTTAATAAATATACAAAAATAAAAATGAAGTCAGGTCATAAACAAATCTTTGGAGCCTTTAAGGAAAAACTACAGACTTTTCACATGAAGAGAAGTGAAAAATATTATAAAAACAGAACCATTATAAAAATAATCAAAAATACGAAACCGCATGCTCTACTTGGGAATTGTGTAGAAAATAAAAACATGTGCACTGCATGCCCATGAAAGTGCGTGAGTCTGTAAAAGAACACATTCCTGTGCAAAATTGGGTGGTTATAATGCATTATGAATACAGCATTCATAGCACAGTGCGTGATACATTAGGTAGCATATATCACGTTGGTTATCATGACATAAAACATGCTAAAACGTCATTGCATGTGGTGTATGCGGGAACAGCGCTATGAAGCATTTATGATGTCATTGTGTCCAGTCTTGAGTCTGTTCAAGTCACGTCGGGGTGTGTTTACAGTCTGAAAATATCGACTGATAAAAAAATATGTAAGAATGTCATGTATTTGAAGCTTTATTTATTTATTTATTTATTTATTTATTTATTTATTTATTATTTTGATACAGCTCAAGCCCAGATGAATCCTCGTGTCACGTTTGCCCCGTGCTCTCATTCTTCACTTGGTGATTTGTAGATTCCTGCTCGTGTCCCAATCACAGGGGAAACCCTTGCCTTGTTCTACTCACACCACATAAACAAAATGTCCTTTTATTTTGTTCAGTGAGGCGTGTGACCAGAATAACAACAACAACAACAACAACAAAAAACGCTGCAAACCCAGAGTCTAAAGAATGTAGCTTTAAACATCGTTAAATTATTTGGCTTCAACTTGCTGTGTGTGTGTGTTTGTGTGTGTGTGTGTTTGTTTGTGTGTGTGTGTTTGTGTGTGTGTTTGCGTGTGTTTGTGTATTTGTGTGTGTTTGTTTGTGTGTGTGTTTGTGTGTGTTTGTGTGTGTGTGTGCTTGTGTGTGTGTTTGTGTGTGTGTGTGTTTGTGTGTTTGTGTGTGTGTGTGTGTGTGTGTGTGTGTGTAATATAATATAGCCATGCTCTTTATGTACAGGATGTGAAGTAAAGTG
This sequence comes from Tachysurus vachellii, assembly GCF_030014155.1. Lineage (NCBI taxonomy): Eukaryota > Metazoa > Chordata > Actinopteri > Siluriformes > Bagridae > Tachysurus > Tachysurus vachellii. Next base: position 20,241,995 of record NC_083474.1, read on the forward strand.
TAGAGTTTAATCTCTTTTTTCTTTTCTTCCAGTTTGATACCTTAAATAAGAGATGTTTTAGACGATCCTTATCTATATGTTTCTACTTGTACTTGTGTTCCATTTGTTTTCTTCACAGGGTTGTGGGGAATCTGGTTCCTCGTGCTTCAGAATTCCTCTTTCTTGAATTTGACTGGTGAAGAATGAAAGGATTGTTACATTTGAATATTCATTCATTCATTTTAAGGAAGACTTATTCTGCACAGGGTGGATGGGAGCATGGAGTGTATCCCAGGGGGCTCCCTGGGGCAGAAGGTGAGAGACACTCCGGACAGGGCAACAAGCAACGCATCACAGGGCAAAATGACATGTAATCAATCATTTAACAGAAAAAGGAGAACATGGAGGAAACCCCTGAAGCACAGGGAGAACATGCACACACACACACACACACACACACACACACACACACACTCACACATTTTACTTTAAATTGTAAGTGAACATAAATTAACTGTACAGAGGTCGAGTCATGTTCTCTATCTGTATCTACATACAAATGTATTTTTTTTTAATAAATTTCTATATTTTTTTATTTTACTATGATACACATTGAAAGAACGTTCCACCGTTCAGATTGGCCTCGGGTTGTGATCAGTGGAATACTACAGCGACCTAAATTGCAAAGTCTTGCCATTTGTTGTTTCTGAAGGTTCTTCTTAGCCTTGACCTGCAGACTTCATTATTTGAATGTTTTTACATTTGTCTTTAGACCATCATTTTGGCTTCTCTAAACTTTATCGATTGTGCTTTGAGACACTGGCTCCCTTTGTGTGTGGACAAGGAACCTCAAACTCACTTCAGACATTACAGTGATTTTATCGTTGCGACTCTCCAGTCATTGTACTACGAAATCGCTATGAAGTAAATGTTCCTACTACTGGTTGCCATGGTGAATTCTACTTGAATTGGTATTTGTTTAAAATAAAATTCAGCAGTGTTTATCTGCATCATATTATACGAGATGAAGGTTCAGAGCTAGTGCTGGTGCTGGTTCAAAGTTGGTTCCACTGGCGATCCTTCTAAGAACCGGTTTGGCTTTCCACCGGTTAGAGAGCATCACAGAGCCGAGTCTGACGTCACTGTATACGTGTCATGTTACACAGCAACGTTAGCGCAGCAGCGACAAACACAAACACAACAACAATGGCGGATGTTGCTTTACTGTTAATGCTCATGGCTTTGTGAACCTACATTAACATCCAAACGCGGCGAATCCAACGTGTACGTGCAGCTCCATGTAATCTGTATAAACGGAGGTTGTAAGGGAGAAAGTACATAATGTTATTTTATCATTAACACAGAAAAAAGTTAGCCTTAGCATGTAGCTACTTACTATCATGTGTGCTGATAATGTATCATATCGCGGTAAAGTAAAAGTGTATTAAACATTAATATACTTGAGGTATATTATCAAATGCGCTAACAGTAGCCCCGCCCACAGCCCCTGACACAAGCGGTTCTTAAGTCTGGACCAGCAACGTTTTGGTGCTACTTAAGAACAAATTTTCCTGGTTCAGAGCCGGTGCTTTGGGTATCGAAAAAGAAAGAACTGGTTATAAATTAGACTCTGGCTCCGAACCAGCACTCAAACTGCCTCGGTGGAAAAGGGGCATTTGTATTTGCTCCTGTCTGTAGTCGATGCACCGCTGCACTTTTCTCAACTTTGCCGTGTCTCTGATTTAGACACGTCCACGTCTAGTCACCGACTCTCGATGTCACCCATGATGCTTTCATTATAAATGAACCTTGTGTCACGACAACCTGTGTTTAAATTCCAGAAAGATTTGAATGTAGAACTATTAATTCATACTGTGTCATAATATAAATGCACCATGTATAAAAATTCTCATTACACTCAAACTTATTGCCTCATTTAATATCACCAGGAACATCAAATTTTATTAGTTTTTAATTAAAGCTATAACCAACACCATTAATGACGAGATGCCCCAGTTTAAAAATGACTAATTCGTTACATTCATCATTCTCTTATGCTTTGTTAAAGGCAATTTGTCTTTTTTTTTGCATTGTTGTTTGCTTGAAAGTCGACGATTCATCAGACACGGATTCAAAAAAATTACAAAAACTTTCAGAATTTAAACAAAACATACATAAGTGTGTACGCTACACAAACAGCTACGCACACGAGCGCAGGGACAAAGTAGATCTCTCGCAGTCACCTGAAACATTTCCCAATTAACCTTAATCACTGTAATGGCTATGCAGCAGACAGATGAGAAGGTGAGAGAGAGAGAGAGAGAGAGAGAGAGAGAGAGGGAGAGAGAGAGAGAGAGAGAGAGAGAGAGAGAGAGAGAGAGAGAGAGAGAGAGAGAGAGAGAGAGAGAGAGAGAGAGAGAGAGAGAGAGAGAGAGAGAGAACACTTCTGTAATGAAAAGACCACAGATGAGGTTTTGGCTGCTGTTCAGGCTGGAATAAAGACAGTGAGTGAAAAAGAGAGAGAGAGAGAGAGAGAGAGAGAGAGAGAGAGAGAGAGAGAGAAAGAAAGAAAGAGAGAAAGAGAGAGAGAGAGAAAGAGAGAGAGAGAGAGAGAGAAAGAAAGAAAGAAAGAAGGAAAGAAAGAAAGAAAGAAAGAAAGAAAGAAAGAAAGAAAGAAAGAAAGAAGCTGCACCATTTTAATCGCCGCCACAGGAGCACTCCTTGACTCATTAGCCCAAAGAGTGATGGCTGTGTGTGTGCGCGCGCATGTGTGTGTGTGTGTGTGTGTGCGCGTGTGTGTGTGTGTAAAGTGAACACGCTCTCAATCTTGTTCCAGGGAGAATTACAGCTGCAATGCAGACGCTGTGCTGGTTTACAGGATGATTGACCAGTCCTCTGCTTCCAAATGATTTTCCTTACGAGACCTCGTGATGTTTCTGCACATCTGTGTGCTCAGGAGGTTGATCACATCCAGCTGTTCAAACACCACGCAGTTAAAGCGTCCATATATGAAAGTTCCAACCATAGCAATAGTATTTAGCACAAGTAATGATTCAATATAGATGATACAAGATAGATGATAAATTTACAAATACAGTGATACCTCGAGATACGAGTTTAATTAGTTCCGTGACTTTGCTCGTATCTCAAAATAATTTTCCCCATTTAAATGAAATCCCATTAATCCGTTCCAGCTCGCAAAATTCCACTCCAGTTGTTTTGTTTACGTGTTTTGAATATGAAAAATGTACAGTACCTGTATTTATAAATGACAAATATTTGTCAAATGACAAATGACAAAAAAAAATTGGTTTTACTTTACGGAAGATGCGCACGGAGGTTGAGGGAGGAGTAAACAGGAGGAGGAGTTAGGAGGAATTACACTTTCACTTTCGTTCACTTACTCACTACTGTACACTCTTAATGCTACTTTACACTTAAATGGAACTTAACTAAACTTCACTAAAATGAACAAACTTAACTGAAATTTTCTTAACTGAACTTAATTGCTACAATTTCTGTTTTCTTTACATAAATTTTGCTTAATTTTCTTCATCGCTTTTCTCTTCAATTGTTTTTGCCTTTTTTGTCACTCTTTCCTCACTAACATCTGCCGGTCGTTTTAATAAAAACCTGTCCGGTCGGCATATCAGATGCGGTGTAGTTGCACAAGTTAAAATTTTTTAACGGATCCAACGCTCAAAACGGATCCACAAATTATGGATCCGCAGATGGTCGGCACCTCACAGCGCCTTTGTGACTCTCCATAGGAAATGAATGACTTCTGGTTTATCGGCCGTCATTTGTTGTGTGCAGTGGAAAGGCGGCTTTAACCGAGTGAGACGCGGGAAGCTGAGGCGGTGGAAACAGAGCAAACATGGTTGTTGGGGATCTTTGTTTCACCGGCGGCGGCTCGGATGCTTGTATCTTAAAAATTTGCTCGTATCTCAAGGCAAAAATTTGGTTGAAATCACAGCTCGTATCTCAAAAAATTTGTATGTCAAAGCACTCGTATCTCGAGGTATCACTGTATATATAATAAATAAATATATAATAAATAAATGTAGGGGGGTACGGTGGCTTAGTGGTTAGCACGTTCGCCTCACACCTCCAGGGTTGGGGGTTCGATTCCCGCCTCCGCCTTGTGTGTGTGGAGTTTGCATGTTCTCCCTGTGCCTCTGGGGTTTCCTCCGGGTACTCCGGTTTCCTCCCCGGTCCAAAGACATGCATGGTAGGTTGATTGGCATCTCTGGAAAATTGTGCGTAGTGTGTGATTGTGTGAGTGAATGAGAGTGTGTGTGTGCCCTGCGATGGGTTGGCACTCCGTCCAGGGTGCATCCTGCCTTGATGTCCAATGACGCCTGAGATAGGCACAGGCTCCCTGTGACTCAAGGTAGTTCGGATAAGCGGTAGAAGATGAGTGAGAGTGAGAGAGTAAATAAATGTATTCTGAATGAGCATTCCAGAGGAGACGGTGACAAGGAGAAACTCTCTGAGACGTATTAGGAATTAGTGAATCTTCCAGATATCGATTTCGGACGTTTAAATAATTTTGTTAATATTTAGATTTATAGAAAGCAATTAAATATATATAACATTTCAAACTATAATCTGAGTAAAATGGTGGCTTCTTCTTCTTCTTCTTCTTCTTCTTCTTCTAAATCTAGCTTTTACCGTTAGGGGTCACCACAGCAAATCATCACTTTCCACCTAACTCTATCCTCAGCATCCTCTACTCTCACACCAATTAACTTCATGTCCTCATTTAACACATCCATATATCTCCTCTTTGTCCTTCCTCTTGACCTCTTACCCTGGCAGCTCCATCTCCAACATCCTTCTACCAATATAACCATCTCCCTCCTCTGTGCATGTCCAAACCATCTCAATCTAGTCTCTCTGTCCTTGTCCCCAAAACAGCCAACCTGATCTGTCCCTCTGATGTGCTCGTTCCTAATCCTGTACATCCTCATCACTCCTGAAGAGAACCTCAATATCCTCATCTTTACTACCTCCATCTCTGCCTCGTGTCTTTTCCTCACTGTTACAATCTTTAATCCATACAGCAGAGTCTTCTACACCTCACTACTGTCTTCTACACCTTTCCTTTGATTCTTGACACTCCTGACACTTTTCTCCACCCACTCCAACCCGCCTGTATGCGCTTCACTTCTTTTCCACACTCCCCGTCACACTGGATGGTTGACCTTGATATTCTGTCTGAATTCCTTACAACATTCTTTCTTTTCTATTTTTCCTGTCCTCCTCTTCCTGAGCATCAGAGACATCTTCCACATCACCATCTGATGCTGTCTGGCTACACTCTCTTATTCCATCACTTTGCAGGTACTAATCTCTCTCAGATTCTCTCGTCTAAATATTATGCTGTCTACCTGCGTACTCCCACCTCTACTCTTATATGTAACTCTATGTTCCTCTCTCTTCTTGAAATAAGTGTCAACTACACCCATTTCCATCTGCTTAACAAAATCCACCACCATCTGTACTTCTAGGGTCTTTTCCTTAACAGCAAACCTGCCCATCACCTCCTCTGTTTCCCTCACCAACATGCCTGTTGAAGTCTGCTCCAATCACAACTCTCTCCCATCTGGGAATACTCTCCATCACCTCATCTAACTCACTCCATAATCTCTCCTTCTCTTCTAACTCACAGCCTACTTGTGGAGCACAACCACTGATTACATTCAACATCAACCCTTTAATTTCTAACTTCAAACTGATGACCCTGTCTGACACTCTTTAACCTCTAAAACATTCCTCACAAACTCATCCTTCAGGATCATTCCAACCCCATTTCTCTTCATATCCACACCATAATAAAACAGTTTTTATCCCCATCCAATACGATGTGCTTTGCTCTCCTTCCACTTGGTCTCCTGCACACACAGTATATCTACCTTCCTTCTCTCCATCATGTCTGCAAGTTCTCCACCTTTCCCAGTAGTCCCTGTTCTCAGACCTATACTCCTGCCTTTCCTCTTCTCTCTGCCTATGAACCCTTCTCCCTCCTCTCCTTCCTTGACCAACAGTAGTCCAATTTATGACTGTAGCGATCGCCGAAAACCCGGGCCTCGACCAATCCAGTATGGAAATCACACTGATGATTCGCATGTTTAGATTTGGCACGTTTTACACCGGCTGCCCTTCCTGACACCATTTTCCATTTTCTACCGCTTATCCGGAACTGGCAGCAGTCTAAGCAGGGACGCCCAGACTTCCCTCTCCCCAGACACTTCCTCCAGGTCTTCCGGGGGAATACTGAGGCGTTCCCAGGCCAGCTGAGAGACATAGTCCCTCCGGCGTGTCCTAGGTCTTTTCCGTGTCCGGGGATTGGGTCGCTGAGGCCCCCACCTTTGAATGCCACCCAATCTACAATGCACCGACCCCTTACGGTTCCTCCTGCAGGTGGTGGGCCCACTGGAGTTCGGCCCCACCTCGCTCCTTCGGGCTGAGCCCGGCCGGGCCCCGTGGGGTAAGACCCGGCCACCAGGCGCTCCAGGGTGGGGCCCCGGTTGCGCCATACCGGGTGACGTCACGGACCTTGATTTTAATTTCCTCATAGGGGGATTTGAACCGCTGTTTGCCTGGCCCGTCACCCAGGACCTGTTTGCCTTGGGAGACCCTACCAGGGGCAGAAAGCCCCAGACAACATAGCTTCTAGGATCATTCAGGCACGCAAACCCCTCCACCACAATAAGGTGGCGGTTCAAGGAGGGGCCTTTCTGACACAACCCTCTCTATTTATCCGAGCTTGGGACCGACACCAAAATCATTGGCTTGCAACCCCTGTGGTTAGATTAATAGGGTTGCACATTTACTAAATGGTGAAAACTATATTACTAAACTACATTTACAATTTTTTCACTGGAACAAAAAAGATCTTCAGGAAGTGTTGATGATGTCACTTCCTGGTAAGCATGCGTCATATGTCACAGGGACGAATAAATGAATAAAATGTCTTTCATCAAACGTAATGAAAATGATGTAAGATTAAGTCTATCCACACACTGAAGTCAAAAGAAAATGAATTGTACAAGAAGAAGAACAAGAAGTTTACACATAGTGGACTGGAATGAGTGAGACACTGGTTTTTATTTCTTTTTCTGAACACAGATCGCTGGATATCGAGAAAAAAAATAAACAACAACAAAACATCCTGCTTTCACCGTTCTTCTTTGTCTTTGTCTGTTCTAGACAGCTCTAATTACATCCTTCCTTTTTTCATTATAGATAATCAAGACCTGATTCTAGTTCTTTCCATGGAGTGAAAAATGGCCAAAGAAGTGTGATTTCGAGGAATTCTAGACGCTCTAATTCTAGCTCTGATAACTCTGCGGTTTGAATCAATAATCGCTTTTCTTTTATAGCCTCTATTGAAATCTCTAAAAGAAAGCGAACTATTATTCGGTATTGTCTCTACACAACACTCATGCTTGTAGAGTTCAGAGAAAGCAACTACTTTTTCAAACAGAAGAATTAGTGTGGTTTAAAGGCGGACAGAAGCTTCAGGAAAGCATACGTTTGTATTTTTTATTTGTTTGTTTGTTTATTAACTCTCACTCACTCACTCACTCATTTTCTACCGCTTATCCGAACTACCTCGGGTCACGGCGTGTGGCAGGCCCTTTAAGCGTAAGGAGACATACATTCATTCATTCATCTTCTACCGCTTATCCGAACTACCTCGGGTCACGGGGAGCCTGTGCCTATCTCAGGCGTCATCGGGCATCAAGGCAGGATACACCCTGGACGGAGTGCCAACCCATCACAGGCACACACATTCACTCACACAATCACACACTACGGACAATTTTCCAGAGATGCCAATCAACCTACCATGCATGTCTTTGGACCGGGGGAGGAAACCGGAGTACCCGGAGGAAACCCCCGAGGCACGGGGAGAACATGCAAACTCCACACACACGAGGTGGAGGCGTAAGGAGACATCTCCCTGATAATTCACACTGCAGATAGCAGATATAACCATCAGTCAAGGTTTGAGCATTTATTCACATCTACACCAGCAGCTGTCAACATACACAGTCATCATTACTTAATTTATCTGCATCTCATCTGGGGCAAATTCAAACACAACCAAACAAAGCAGCATTATATCCGGCGTGCTTTTAAAACAAGGCCCACATTTCCGAAGCCTCTTCCCCAGTGCCTGCTTAAAAAGCCTTGGAATAATTAGCCAACCACACCCCCCCTACTGGTAGGCGCTTGCCTGGCTACAGTTGTTTGAATTATTTTTCGACATTTTATAAATACACCATATTTATCGCACTAAAGCTACTGTAGCGGCTTCAAGGTATGTGAGTTTAATGTCATTCGTGATCTCCGGTGAAACGGCTCATACTTCCGTTAAGTAAAAAAAACATTAGCATCCCATTTGAGAAGATACGACCTTTCTGATATTCATATGCTAGACGCTAGGGTACATAGTGCGTAGTGTGTAGTACGGTCTATTGAGATGCAGCTTATTCAGTATCTTACTAACATATACTGTAGGTCACCTTGAACTATTCCAATACATAGAAATTCTCAGACATCGATGGAACTTCTTCTGAATCCTACAGTTTACGTGACCTGATCAAACAGAATGGATCAGAGTGACCGAATCCCCTCTCAAGGGAACTCATCAAGCCAGAAGCTGGCATAATTACAGCCCACCTGCTGCAGAGAACGTCAGCGACCCCCTCTGAGCCCACAGCAGAGAGATAGGAGCTCAAGGTCGAACAAGACGCTGAATCACAGCAACCGGCAGATGAAGAGAAAAGAAGCGCAGCGTGGGGCCTGTCTGGCTCAGGCAGAATAGAAAATTGCATTTAATCTGCTTTCATATTGAGCTTTCCTGTTTGAGATTTGTACTTCAGCCCTGACAGCATCAATTAGATAACATGAAGAACTTTGAAAAGAAATGCCTGCCATTTCCTAAACACTCTTTTCTTCTTCTTTTATAAAGTAAAAGAGTGACAAATCCGCTTCTTTTTGATGAACGACGATCCCAGAGTTTGTTAATGCGGGTCGGAGCTGATGTCAGAGAAAGACAAAAGCTCTAAAGCTCTTAGAAAATCACTGAACTGAAAAAATGCGCAATCTGCCACACACTTGAATCTGAGATATTGGATATGATGTATAAAAACACTTCATGTATACTCGAATTACTCGAAGAAGGAGAAAAGGACAGAGCAAAGCTACGACTAAGTTCTGACCTGATTTTAATCGGAGCCTAGGGACATCGATAGCTGGAGTAAATGTTGTGAGAGATGAGTAAAATTTAAAGAAAAAAAAACAAAAAACAGGACAGATTCTCTAGTCGTTCCAAAAAAACAATGAAAATGGCAGATTGCATTTGTCAGATTTATTCAAATGCGGTGTGTCAGAGCAGCAGCACAGTCCGACGAAAATATATTAGATAAATAATAAGAATAATAATTGTTGTTCTTCTTCTTTTGTCTTCTTTTTTATTTCTTAGTGTGTGTTAGTGTGCGACTACAGTATACAGTATGATCCAGCTGTCCCTCCTCTTTAAAGACGTTCACCATATCTAAAGATTCTACCTGACATCAGTGTTGTAATGTAACAGAGTACAAATACTTCGTTACTGTACTTAAGTAGAAATTTCACGTATCTGTACTTTACTTTGCTATTTAAATTTATGTCAACTTTCACTTTTACTCCACTACATTTCCTAGATAAAATGTATACTTTTACTCTGCAATATTTCCACTAAGCATCTTCGTTACTTGTTACTACAAAATAAAATCAGAAGAAATGTGTGTGACTGCAATAAGGGAGGTTTGGCGAATCAGTGCTCCTAGATTGCATTACGCAGCTCCGCACGCTCTATTTCAGCATAATGTTGCCAAAGGAGGAGGAAGCACAACTGAAACCGCCATGGAAGCACCTACTGGAGGACCTCCCAGACGATAGTGGTGAACTCGGTGAACAGGGTGAAGAAGATAACGTTATACACACGTGGCTGTATTTGCAAGAAATGTTTCTGTACATTGGAATGAAAGATTCTTCCTACCTGATGAAGTGTCTCTTATGCCTACTGAAAATCACTGAAATTTAAGTACATTAAATATCAGAAAATGACTTTTGATACTTAAGTACAGTAAATATCAGATACTTTAAGACTTTTACTTCAGTAATATTCTAAAAGGTAACTTTCATTTCTACCAAAGTCTTTTTCTAGTACGATACTTGTACTTTTACTCAAGTATTGCTTTCTAGTACTTTATACAACACTGTCTGATATAATATTATTATTACTATAATATTAAACTTAATATTGGACATACAGTAGAATCAGAGTAGTGTAACATTGGAGCGTTCACCATATGGTGTGTGGTGTTAAAGAAAAACATCAACGCAATGGTGTGATGAAGCAAAGTTACTGTTCAATTCACTTCAGTTCACTCACTCACTCTCTACCCCTTATCCGAACTACCTCGGGTCACGGGGAGCCTGTGCCTATCTCAGGCGTCATCGGGCATCAAGGCAGGATACACCCTGGACGGAGTGCCAACCCATCGCAGGGCACACACACACTCTCATTCACTCACACAATCACACACTACGGACAATTTTCCAGAGATGCCAATCAACCTACCATGCATGTCTTTGGACCGGGGGAGGAAACCGGAGTACCCGGAGGAAACCCCCGAGGCACGGGGAGAACATGCAAACTCCACACACACAAGGCGGAGGTCGGGAATCGAACCCCCAACCCTGGAGGTGTGAGGCGAACGTGCTAACCACTAAGCCACCGTGCCCCCCACAATTCAGTTCAATACAGTTTATTTGTTTAACACTTTGAACATTGCATGTTGTCTCATAGCAGCTTTACAGAAGTAGAGATACAGAATAAAAATAACTATTTATCTCTAACATTTATCCATAACGATCAAGCCTGAGGTGACGGTGGTGAGGAAAAGCTTCCTGAGATGATATGAGGAAGAAACCTTGAGAGGAACCAGACTCAGAAGGGAACCTCATCCTCATTTGGGTGAAACTGGACAGGAAATAATGTCAATGTAAATAATGTCCTTAATACAACAGTTTGTTCCAACCTTGAAAATGAACATTTTCCTACAACGGCATGATTTATTACTCTTTCACTACAGCAGATATAATAATTTTATTGATTATATGAAAGAATGACAGAATATTTTTTAGACATTTACGGTTACAGGTTAATGTTTGGACCCCTTGTGACCTGTAACCCTATAGAGAATAATCTCTGAGTTACAGCAGCTGTAAACATTCTCACCTTTGTTACTTAGGGCTTTCACACTCAGAGTTAAGATCAAAACAGAGAATGGAAAAGTTGGGATGTGAAGCAGGAAGTGTAGCTTGGTACCTAACCTAAGACTTACGGCATTTAGCAGACACCCTTATACAGAGTCACTTACAACTGAGGGTTAAGGGCCTTGCTCAGGGGCGGGGCCCAGCAGTGGCAGATTGGTGGACCTAGGGTTCGAACCCATGACCTTCCGATCAGTAGCCCAACACCTTAGCCACTGAGCTACCACATCCCTTCACAGTTCCTTCATACAAGACTTCCTGTAGGAGTTGTTGTGAGTTCGAATGCACAGGAACTGTGCTGTGGTGAACATAATCGTGACTCAGACACCCTTATTCAGAGCGACTTACATTTGATCTCATTTTTATACAACTGAGCAATTGAGGGTTAAGGGCCTTGCTCAGGGGCCCAGTAGTGGTAGTTGGTTGACCTGGGATTCAAACTCACAACCTTCTGATTGGTTTTCTTAAACACCTTAATTACTACATTTTAATTTGTGTCTTCAAGTTTGGTTGTAAACCAAACATTTGTAGCCTGAGTGATGGGAAACATTGTGGGACACTGAGTGTTGAGTCAACATGGTTGTGTTATTACATTGTAAGATGAATTTAGGATGAACACAAATGACCCAGCGTTCGATAGAAACCAGATCAACGCTGCTAAGGAGCCGGAAACCATCACACTCGGATTCTGACCACAGCAAAAAGTGCACACTGTGAAAACCAAATGAGAAACTGCACTCGTTCACATGACATCCTGGTGATAGCAACTAATTTCACCAACACATGTGATAGCAAAAGTTTACACTTCTCTAACTGAACCAAAAATTTGAAAACATTGCTGTAAACTATTTTTTCCCCACATTTTAACTCTACCCATTGTTGCATATAGACCTTGAAGTGACTGAATTAATGCAGGGATGTTGGTGTGTGTGTGAGTGTGTGTGTGTGTGTGTGTGTGTGTGTGTGTATATATAAATTCTTTATTCTTTTAGACCCAAATAAGGTTTCTTAATTCTAAAACATATTTTACTGACACATAAATCATACCTAGAGTCAAAACACAAAGTCATAAATCCAGACCCATGAGTCATTCTGAGAGATTCATGAGTCAGTGAGTCAGAAGCTTCATCTCATTATAGAAGACAGTTGCTTTGGGCAGACTGAGTGCTGAGAATTAGATATTTCTTCTGCATGCTCATCCATGCATAATAAGAGTTTAAACGGGATTTTTATTCAGAAGTCAAATGAAGGACAAAAGGATTTGGCACAGTCAATATTCACCTCCTAAGATGAGAAATGTTCAAACGTCACCTCAGTCACGCTGATTTTTTTCTTTCCTTCTTTTTTCCAGAGGTGCTGAAGCCCTGTTTCATTTTTGCTGGCGTGTTGATGGTGAGAAAATGTGAAAGCTCTGTAACATGACTTTGGTTCACTCTGACTAGAACTGTGAGAAGGTCTTTTTTTCAAGGCTATGGAGTGAGACAGGATACTGGTTTTGTAATCATAAAGCAAACTCAGACGTAAGGTATAATACCATAATACTGAGGTGTGTGTGTGTGTGTGGGTGTGTATGTGTGTGTTTGTGCATGTGTGCGTGTTGGGAGGATGTATACTGGTAAGCATCAGGGAAAGTGGAAAACTGGTTAGATAGCTGTGTAATGGTTAAAAAGAAGTGGGCGGAGCTAAAATGGTTACATCATCAAGACACGTGGTGAATTGTGCTGCTGCGATATCCAATCAAATCGGTTTCTCTAATGGGTTTGAGTTGATATTTTTGTGGTAATGTCACAAAAGAACTAAAGTATGACCTTGTTTAAGTGTTAAGTGACCCAGAGAGTGATGTGCTGAAGACAAAGTAGAACAAATTCACATACAGAGTCGCTGTGAAGGTCAGAATCATGACCAGCTATAACTTCAGACCTTAATTACTAACTGAGTAACTCAACAAATACGCTGAACTTTCTTGCCTTAAATTGTGACATAATCACAAATATTCTCAGAACCTGCTGTATTTTGTCTTTACCTGTTTTAACCAGTACAGCACCAGTGAAAGGAAACTGACTTTCAGTCTACTGATTTGTTCAATCAGTATAAAGAACTGAATGATGTTGTGTCTGTGAGTCTGATCTAAAATGAGTCTAATCTAAAATGGGACTCTGTTGTTCTTTCGGTGTGTTTTAGACGTGTGTTTTTTCCCCTCTGTTGAGAATCTTAAGATTATTTGAGCTTCTTTTTAGATGAACAAGAACTTGGAGCATCTCAGAGAGCAGAAATGGGTTTGATATCAACATTTATTCTGAAGATACAAACATCTGTGTGAAAAAAAAACTAAACGTTTTGAAACGTTTCTATGAATATTTTAATCCCTAGTATTCTAGAGAAAAACAGAAATAGTGTTGAAAGACAAATTTGGAGGGGCACGCTGGCCTAGTGGTTAGCACGTTCGCCTCACAACTCCAGGGTCGGGGTTCGATTCCCGCCTTCACCTTGTGTGTGTGGAGTTTGCATGTTCTCCCCGTGGGGGTTTCCTCCGGGTACTCCGGTTTCCTCCCCCGGTCCAAAGACATGCATGGTAGGTTGATTGGCACCTTTGGAAAATTGTCCGTAGTGTGTGAGTGAATGAGTGTGTGTGTGTGTGCGTGCGTGCCCTGCGATGGGTTGGCATCCAGGGTGTATCCTGCCTTGATGCCTGATGATGCCTGAGATAGGCACAGGCTCCCCATGACCCAAGGTAGTTTGGATAAGCGGTAGAAGATGAATGAATGAATGAATGACTACAAAAATCGTAAAGTCCTGAGTGTCTACTTCCATATGAGCTTCATATTAACACCACTGTGAAGTGACATGACATGATAAAGACGTTCAATCATCAACATGGACACGACAAAACAGAAGTAAACTCTGTTAAGGGTCGGTCCTGCCAATTGCTGTTGTCAGTAGAGTGACTCAATTCACTGATAAACACTTAAACAGCAACTTGACATGACCAGGGACATTTTGTTCAACTTGGGTCCTTTCTGTAAATGAAGCATGTCAATTTTTAAGCTTTCAAAGAGGTTTGGATGGTTTGTTTTTTTTTTTCAGCCGTGTCGAAATAAAACCCAGTGGAGCTGGAAATCAATCATGCTTCCTGAGAGAGGTGCAAATAAAATGTGTTCCAGCTTTAATATATGCACATAAAAGATGGTAGAAAGCAAGCTAATCAAGTTGTTGTGCTTCCTACGGTGCTCGGATCGGATTCTTCCTCATTTATATGCTGCTTTGGATAAAAGCATATGGCAAATGAATAAATATAACTATTAATGGTGGCGCTAAACAGCAAATATATGGAGGCGGTGGTGATGATGGTGGTGATCATGTGGGAAAGGAGGAGTGTAGAATCTTCACCCTGCTCCTGAAAAATGTTCCTGGTCATGTCGAGTCGCAGTTTAAGCGTTTATAAGCACATTAAGTGAATTAAGTTGTTCTGCTAACAATAGAGGGGGGCATGGTGGCTTAGTGGTTAGCACGTTTGCCTCACACCTCCAGGGTCGGGGGTTCGATTCCCGCCTCCGCCTTGTGTGTGTGAAGTTTGCATGTTCTCCCCGTGCCTCGGGGGGTTTCCTCCGGGTACTCCGGTTTCCTCCCCTGGTCCAAAGACATGCATGGTAGGTTGATTGGCAGCTCTGGAAAATTGTCCCTAGTGTGTGATTGTGTGAGTGAATGAGAGTGTGTGTGTGCCCTGCGATGGGTTGGCACTCCATCCAGGGTGTATCCTGCCTTGATGCCCGATGACGCCTGAGATAGGCACAGGCTCCCCGTGACCCGAGGTAGTTCGGATAAGCGGTAGAAGATGAATGAATGAATGCTTACAATAGCAATTGGTGATTAATTGGTAAATTTCCTCCTTTTTTGTTGTGACCATGTTGATGATTGAACGTCTTTATCATGTCTCCCTCCACAGTGGTGTTAATATGAAGCTCATATGAAAGTAGACACTCAGGACTTTGAGAATTTATAGAGTTTCATCAGTATTTCTGTTCTACAATACTAGAGGTTAATATATTCATAGAAAAGGTCCAAAAAAACAAAAACGGTTATTTTTTTCCACACAGATGTTTGTATCTTCAGAGTAAATGTTGATATCAAACCCATTTCTGCTCTCTAAGATGCCCAAACTGCTTGTATAATAATAATCATCTAGGGTTAGTATCATGAACTCATAAACCCTAAAAACTGAGCAAAGACATAACTGGACTTGAAATGAATTCGAAACTAAAAACTACGTAACTGAATACACAGACTAGAGGCACCAGACAGAAACCACTAAAGAGACAAACAAGAACTTGAAGACGAGGATTCCAGGGATAAGTAGACTAAAGTCTACCACTTATGCCATCAGAAAGGGCAAAACAAACAGATAAAGAAAAAAAAATCTATAAAACGCATGGTAGAGAGTCACTGGGCCATCACAAGCCATGTGAGCCTGAGTCTACCTTAGCATTAATTCTATATATGAATGACAGTGTGAAATCATGTGATTTAAATGTCAGTGTGTCTGTTTAAAGCAATTGCAGTGTGTGTGTGTGTGTGTTTTTGTAGTTTTGTACATCTACATTTGTCAGCATGTAATTAAACGGTCAAGCGGCGAACTGACAAAATACAGCCGCAAACGAGAGACGCTGTTTTTCTCACTGTGTGGTGTGTAATCATACATTTCTGCCCTGTCACCTCATCATCAAATACTTTGATTGTGATTTTTGCAGATGAGATTTTTTTACAATTTGACAAAAAATTAGAAGGGAATCTAAAAAAAAAAAAAATTAAAACACATTCAACAAAAAAGTCATTACAGTATGTGTGCAAAGTTGAAGTGTTTTTTATGCACTGGAAGTTTACAAAATAACAAAAATGAATGTGTCCGAATATATATTTCCCCTCCTTCAGACGAATATGATTAACATACAGCAGGTTCAGTCGAGCCCTCCAGCGTAAACAGTGAACCTCTACCCTGACTCTTAACAGCAACACACCAAAGTCTCGGTAGGATCCATTCGGTAGATGGCTCAGGGCTAGAAGATAGACTGATCCAGGGGCGATTCTAAAATTTTTATTTTAGGGGGCTCAGCCCCCAGGGTAGGGTTGTATACTACTAACCTTATTGCAATCCACTATTCCATTGTATTCCCTGTATTTCACTGTAAAAAAAATCACAAATCCCTTTACTCTTTACTCTAATATAAGTATCATGATACACTAATGATTCATATATATAATTAAAATTATGTTTAATAATAGAAAACAAAATAACTCCACATGATGTTTCTCTCTGTGCCATTTAGTGCTTTCAGACAATATAATGATGTGTGTCTTTAATCATTTATGTGCATGGCTGCATATTTGTAATGCCGAAATACACGATAATATGTTTTACATTTTAAAAGGTCAATTAAAATAAATCATGGTCGTTTTCTAAAGTATGTTTTCATGGGTGTTAATCGCTTCATTTTTGTTGGAAGAATAAAGAACTATCACACTGTGATAAGGGCTGAAGTTGAACGCAGCGAAGACGCATTGGATGAGAAACCGAACTGTGTATCGGTCCAGTAAACTGCAATTGCAAGAACTGCACCGATGCAGATGTCATATCATAGCAATCCATCAATAAAAGCACACACACACCTTGTACTCTCTGATGTTCGCTCTGCTCGGCGTCCCTGAGAATTGAAAAATGCTCTGAATCCACACAGACTCAGTTCAGGGGAGGAGCCGAAACATGACGCAGCTTGTCGCCGCTTCAAATGTGTTTTTAAATGGGACTGAAGCGATCAAAAATTAATTAATCAAATATTTTTTTAGGGGGGCTGGGCAGAAGTTTAGGCGGGCTAAAGCCCCCCTAAAAAGGGCCTAGTGACGCCCCTGGACTGATCTCTCCTTTATTCTCTTAGCTGACTGTGCTTTTTTGCTTTCGCCTGTGCCTCAGGATGTCTTTACTCGATCCTTCTTGTTTTTGCTGTAAGTTTTCCAACCGCATTTTATTGCTTGATGTCAGATTTTCCCAGAATTACTCTTCCTTGAATTTGAGTGATGAAGGATAAAGAAACTGTGTAAGGTTTCCATCCATCCATTCATCTGTCCAATCTTCCATTGATCCATCATCCATCCATCTGTCCAATCTTCCATCCATCCACCCATCCGTCCATCCGTCCATCCATTGATTAGTCCATCCATCCATCCACCCATCCATCCATCCATCCACTTATCCATCTATCCATCAATCCAACTGTCCATCCATCCATCCATTCATCTGTCCATTCACCCATCCATCCATCCATCCATCCATCCACCCATCCATCCACCCATCCATCCATCCATCCATCCATCCATCCATCCATCCATCCATCCATCCATCCACACGTCTGTCCAACCGACCGTCCTTCCATCCATCCATTCATTCATCTATTCATCCATTAAACCATTCATCCATCTGTCCATTCATCTGCTCGTCTTTCCAACCAGCTGTTCAACCATCCTTACATCTGTCCATTCTTCCATCCATTGAACTGATTATCTTACAGGGGAAAATTACACACAATTACAAACTACAGATAATATAGAGAGGCCAATCAGCCTATAACTTATGTCTTTGTACTGTAGAAGGAAAACAGAAAACCCCTGAAGCAAAAGACGGAGGCAGGGATTAAGTCCTCAACCCCAGATGTGTGAGCTATCCATGCTAACCATGTTTTTTTACCCACCCCAGTCTCTAGAGTTTACAATTGTGGCCTATATATTTATCAATATGTAGGCCAGAATAACTCAAATAATCACTCTTTACAAACAAGGAGCAGAAAAGCATAAAAGCAGAAAAAGCAGAAAAAATTGAACTCCTGTCAGATAAGAACAGGAATCTGAGGATGCTGTGGGCACAGGAACGCGATGCATGAAATAAACAATCACACAGATATTACAATCTTTAAGTTAATTTAATTATTACAATGTTAATGTTAACCAAAAGAAATAAAACATCATCTGATAAACAAGCTTATGCCATGATTCCACCTTGTTTACAATTCTTAATAGGTTTTAAATTAATTACTATTCATAGCTCAATAGACATATAAATATCACATTAGCATTTCTCTATTGTGTAGATTAGCCGGAGATTTGAAAGGCAGATTATTCTATTATTTATTTTTTAGCCTCTTTTCAATTCATTGTTGGAATATGACGTCAACAGTACGTTACTGTATATTGATAAATAAAAAGACTTTTTTTTCCTACAGTTGTCATTAAATTGTTAAATTCCTAAGTTGTCAATTTTTTATGTTGTCATTAAAGGTAGGGTCTCCAATTTTTGAGAAATGCTTCAGAAAACTGAGTCGGGCCAAAAAATAAACAAAAAACAAAACAAACGTGTAGCCAATGAGCAGAAAGGGGCGGGTCTTATCAATATGTGGCGGAGAGAGTGTTCAGTGCGCATGTGTGACATTAGCAGAAAGCGGTTTTAACATTGACATGGAGGATAAAAACAAAGAAAGAAAGCGAAGAAAGGCTTACGATAAGGCAAGAAGTAGGACCCGTGTTAAGATCTTACAGATCTGTGGCTGAGGCACTGAAAACAGGTGCGACCGTGAAGCCAGAGTACTTTGACCAGGTTACCATCTACTTTAGTGATATAGTGGGTTTCACAACAATCTCCTCACTCAGCGATCCAATCGAGGTTGTAGATCTGCTCAATGACCTCTATACACTATTTGACGCTGTGTTGAGTAACCATGATGTATACAAGGTAAGATCAGTATGGATGTAGCCATTATGCTAATCTGTAAATGGACTAGTTTTAAAATACAAATTTTTGCTTACTTACATGTTATGTTAGAATTTCCCTGAAATATCTTGACCTTATAAGGTGGTAACAGAAAGAGAATTACAGATTGCACATATTAAAGGTGGGGTCTCAGATTTTTGAGAAATGCTTCAGAAAAATGAGTCGGGCCGAAAACTAAACAAAAACAAAAACTAACGTGTAGCCAATGAGCAGAAAGGGGCGGGTCTTGTCAATATGCGGCGGAAAGAGTGTTCAGTGGGCATGTGTGACATTAGCAGAAAGTGGTTTTAACATTGACCCGGAGGATAAAAACAAAGAAAGAAAGAGAAGAAAGGCTTACGATAAGGTAAGAAGTAGGACACGTGTTAATATAGGATCAGCTTTCCAGCGCTGGAGAGAACTGAAGGAGCAGGAAGTTGGTCACATATTCACAGATTGGAGTTTCCCGAGTCAATAACTCCTGAGCTAAACGCTGTTACTACACAAATAACACCTCTTTTCTATCGTAGTAATGTAGAGACGCAGCTACAACCGTGTTTTGTGTAGTAACAGTGTTTATCTCAGGAGTTATTGACTCAGGAAACTCCAATCTGTGAATATGTGGCCAACTTTACTTAAGACGCCGAGGCGCTTTTTCCTTCTCGATAGGTGAGTAACGTTGGTTTTGCTTTGTTACACAGTACTAATATATGCCTTTGTCCTTTACATGATTATGCTTGTGTGTCATTTTTGCTTGTTTGTTTATCTGCAATCGTATTGTTCTTCCCTTCAGCTATGATAAAGACACATTTCTGTCCATTAGTTGCCTGGGTTGCGTATGTATGTGTGGGCGGAGCTATCAATACAGGGGTGGGACCCATTTGGGTTAGGGGCGTGTTTGTTTTGGTGATTTTATATGTCAACATTGGCTTTCAAAAATCGGAGACCCCACCTTTAAGACTGAAGTACGTTTTACTCAAGCTGAGAAGAATTTCAGTAAAATGCAGAAGTGCTGCTTAGCAAACCATAAAGTGAACCACATTTCTAAGCAAGGCAATTCTCTTTAAGTGACTTCGATATAACTGTTACCAGTGCGGTTCTCTGTGGAACATTTTGTATTTTCAGACAGACAGGAAAATTAAAAAAGGCGTGGAGTTAAATTGCTCGAGTGAAGCACTGCTCTCATTTGATATTCATAGACATATGGTTTAAGTCTGAGCATGTAATCAAAATGTCCTAATAACAATTTAGCTAATTTCCCAACTGCAATTTGCATAGGATAAACTGTAGCACAGATTAATAAAAGTTTTGGCACCAGGATCTATTTAATAATTATTTCAGTTTGTATCAGAGGACTTTTCTTTAAAGGTAGATCATTTTCATGAAAGATAATTTTTGATACCATAAACGATAGATGTATTTTTGATATCATAAAGTATAGATGTGTACCTCTGGGGTTTAAGGTTCCAATTCCTGCTTTATTACTGTACTTGTGGGGTTTCCTCTGGTTACTTCTGTTACCTCCTTCAGTTCCAAGAAATGATTTGTAGTCTGTAGGCTGATTGACATCTTTAAATTGTCTATAGTGTGTGAAGGGATGTGTGTATGGGTGTGTGAGTGCGATTGTGGTTTATGTTGGTTGAATGGATAGATGGATGGATGGATAGATAGATGGGTGGATGGTTGGATGGAGGGTTGGATAAGTGGATAGATGAAGGGTTGGATGGATGGAGAGTTGGATAAATGGATGGATGGAGGTTTGGATGCATAGAGGGTTGTTTGGAGAGATGGTTAGAATAAATTGATGGATTGAGGGTTGTATGGATGGATGTTTGGATGGATGGACAGTTGGATAAATAAGTGGGATGGCTGGAGGGCTGGTTGGATAAGTGGATGGATGAAGGGTTGGATGGATGGATGGATGGATGGATGGATCAATGGATCGATGGGCAGTTGGATAAATGGATGGATGGAGGTTTGGATGAATGCATGGATGTATCTGATGGAGGGATGGATGGAGGATTGGATGGGCGGATGGATGGTAGGATGGACAGGTGGTTGTATAAATGGATGGATGGAGGGTTAGCTGGCTGGTTGGCTGGCTGGATCAATGGGAGAATGGAGGATTGAATGGGTGGATGGATGGATGGATGGATGGGTGGGTGTATAGATGGATGGATGGATGGATATAAGAATTATAAGAATTGCCTTATTTTACAAATACTCAAGTGTATGTCTTTGCGCTGAATGTGTAAGAGACAGGTTTTTCTTTTCGCATAATGAGCAAAATACCACTATTAAAATAAAAAGCCATTTTAACCTCTGGGTTGCGTTTTCTTTCTATTTCATCTTGATATTGTTTCAAATAAGAATCAGAAAATAATAGTGTATATCAGAACTGTTGGCATTCAGCATTCTCTGTTGTTTGGCCCTGAGGCCATCATAAATCTAGGGTTATAGTACAATAACATTTTATTGGATTCTAAACACAGTGATCATGAAGCGCATTACAATAAAACTCGCAGCTCGGAGATTATACTGTAGAGGGTCACGATCTGATGAACAGCACCTATCAAAAAGATATTCACCCGTGTACTCGGGTCGAGTGCAAAGGTTTACACTCTCTTGTGACGAAACACTGTAATGCAACAGAATTTAATATAGAAAAATTAAAAAGTGTATTTGGTAGCTCGTTTTTTTTATTTTGCTGACATGAGTCGTATCTCCCGGGGAAGACCTAGGACACGCTGGAGGGACTATGTCTCTCGGTTGGCCTGGGAACACCTCAGTATTCCCCTGGAAGAGCTGGAGGAAGTGTCCGGGGAGAGGGAAGTCTGGGCGTCCCTGCTTAGACTGCTGCCCCCGCGACCCGGCCCCGGATAAGCGGTAGAAAATGGATGGATGGATGGATGGATGGATGGATGGATGGATGAGTCGTATCCTTTTGTCCCATTGGAATCAACACAAGGTATTAACTGATTCGGTTATTCATCCCATTCATTATACATATATTTATTCTTTGATTATCTTCTTGGTGCTTTAATTCGTTCGTTTACTAATTCAATCATTAATTCATTTATTGAATCATTTATTGATTCATTTATTGCCACTGTTGTGGAAGTTCTGAGGTTCGAGAGATTTAAAGAATAAAGTATAACACTGGTAGACACGAGCAAGAGTAAAAAGGTTACACAATTTATTGTGCTCAGCTGCGCAGCAGGACCCGACACTCCACATGTAGCATGAGGGATGAAGGGCCACGATCACTGATTACATCAAGGTTTTATAGACAGAACTCAAGAAAACAGAAGATACTGTATGTAAAAGCCAAACATCATCAATCATTGGCTCAAAATTACCGCATGCATCTCCTGACCAAGCTAATCTGACCAGGCCAAGGTCTTCTAGAGGACGTATTGGACATTGTTTATGGACAACTCGTCCCCAGTCCCTACTGCCCTTGTCATAATCTTAACAAAACCTACTGATGACGATGTCAGTCTCTGGTCATGACGCACATAGGGTACAAGCATAGAAGGAAAAATCCTTATGAACATCTTAAGATTAGAAATTATTTCATTGAGATTATTTCATTGATTCATTCATAAGTTAACAATTTATTTGTCCTAAGGAAAAGTTTATAAGATGGCTCATTCTTCGATTTGTTCACAGACTCATTCACTGATTTGTTCCTTGACTCATATCTTGACACTTATCCCTGTAGAGAAAAGTCACTGTTCTGAGTGATCACCCTCTATCTTAAGATGAAGCATCTCTCTTCTGACGGCTGTTGACTAATTCGCTTATTATTTCATTTAGCATTCAGTGATTTATTCATCTATCCATCCATCCATCCATCCATCCATCCATTCATTGCCTTCTTAGTTGATTTATTCTTTAACTCATTTCCTAGTTCTTTAATTCTTTCACTCATTGATAATTTATTCATTGATTCAATTATTGACTCATTTGTTGATTCATTTATTGGCATGTTTATTGATTCCTTAATTGACTCATTCGATTCCTCTTTCAATAATTTGTCTATGGATTTATTCATAAGATAAAATTTTAATGGCCCCATGAAGAAATTACATACACAAACTGATTTGCGCACTGATTCGTTCACTCCCTATTTCATGATTTGTTTTACGACTCGTTTCTTGATGGCGCTTGATTGTTCCATATAAAAGTTCTATAAGAGATCGCCTTGTTCTTATAATAAGACATATCTCTCCTGATGACCTTGTTCTCTTTCAAGAAGAAGTTTAACAAGGATAAAATGTTTTTTGCTCGTATTAAAGCAAAAAAAACTTGTATTAAACAGAAGATGTTCTTGCATATCATGCTGGTCCAACGCATTTAACACAATGTTGAATTTTCTTTTCTTTAATTTGGTACTTGTTTGATAAATATCCTGTGACCTTTAAGAGACTGTAATTCAGTGCTTGGTAACATTAACATGCTCATCAACCCTGTGTGTGGTCACGGAGGGAGTGATTATAATATGAAGTAACCATCTGTTCAGCGGCAGTCGTTGCTGATAGGTCACTTCAGTGACGGCATCTAAGCCAGTGTAGCTGCTGAGCTAAGAGCACCTGAGGGAATCAGACAAGCTTGAGAGGAGGTATCATGCTTGCCATCTGGGAGGTCAGCAGGATAGAACATACCTTGCATAATGAATTACACACATATACACACACATTCATACACAGATATATGCACAGGCGACACACACACAAACTGACACACAGTATGTGTCATGTGTCTGTATGTGCAAGTAACAGATGCTAAATGTTGAAGGCCAAATATCCTATAATAATACATGACAGGACTGACCTTGTGTCAGGTCTCATTTAGAAAAGTTATTTTTGTAGCTGAGTGAGAGAGTGAATGAGTAAGTGAGTGAGCAAGCGAGGGAGGGAGAGAGTGAGAACGAGTGAGTGTGTGAGTGAGAGTAAGTGAGTGAGTGAGTGTGTGAGCGAGGGAGTGAGTGAGTGAAAGTGAGTGAGTGAGCTAGTGAGGGAAGGAGTAAGTGAGAGTGAGTGAGTGAGCGAGGGAGGGAGTGGGTAAGTGAGTGATTGAGTGAGTGAGTGAGTGAGTGTGTGAGCGAGGGAGTGAGTGAGTGAAAGTGAGCGAGTGAGCTAGTGAGGGAAGGAGTAAGTGAGAAAGAGTGAGTGAGTGAGTGAGTGAGCTAGTGAGGGAAGGAGTAAGTGAGCGTGAGTGAGTGAGCGAGGGAGGGAGTGAGTGAAAGTGAGTGAGTGAGCTAGTGAGGGAAGGAGTAAGTGAGAGAGAGTGAGTGAGTGAGTGAGTGAGTGAGTGAGTGAGTGAGTGAGCGAGCGAGGTAAGAAGTAAGTAAGTGAGTGAGGGAGGGAGGGAGGGATGGAGGGAGTGAGAGAGAAAGAGTGAGAGCGAGTGAGTGAGTGTGTGAGTGAGTGAATAAGTGAGTGAGTGTGTGAGTAAGTGAATGAGTGAGGGATTCATTAATGGATTATTAAACTCATCCACTGATTCCTTTATTTATTGCTTCATTCATTGATGCATTTTTTTTCTTCATTTATTAATTGTTTTGTTCATTGACGCATTACTTGATTTATTTACTGGTTCGTTTATTTTTGGTTTTATACATTAATTAATTCATTGCTTCATTCATTTGATTCATTTATTTGTTTATTGTATTCTTTTCTGACTCATTAATTCATTCATTGTTCATTCACTGACTCATTAATTTCTCAATGTATTAATTGGTTCATTCGTTAATTCATTCATTGATCAGTTCTTTCATATATTCTTTGATTCATTCATATATTAATTGACTAAATATTGACAGACTCATTTTTTTAGAGTGAAAGATCTGATTCATTTATGCTGGGAACTGAACAGTAAGTTGACTCCATGTGTGCACCTTTCTGAGTGAAGCACAGAAAAGCAATTAAGGCCACTTTTGTCTTGCTGCAGGCTCTGTGTTACCCTGGCCACTCCCCAGAGGGGGCGCTATCCGGAATATTGACTTCCAGGTTCCTTCCAGGTATTTAAGCACTTTATGCACCACACGAAGTATCGTTACTCTGTGCGTACCAAGCCTTTGTTATGTCAAGTGCTCCATTGTATGTTTACAGTTTATGACCATTGCTAACGGTTATATGATGTTTGCCTTGCCCTCATCTGTACTTTTGCCTTGCTGACTGTTTACCTGTAGTAGTCGAGTATGTATGTACAAATAGTTCAAAAATGCATTGGTGAAGGAGGTGTGACTGTGTGTGTGTGTGTGTCCAGTACAGTACATTCATCACAGTCTGTAAAATAAGCAAAGGGATAAGCCTTCAAGGTCCTAAATGCTTTAAAATGTAGACATTTAAAGCAGGGTAAAATGTAAAACCTGAAATTCCTCAGATTCTGTAAGACTGTGTGTTCGATCAAGTTTGGCTAAAGATGACACTAACCGTGTCTCGACATATCGTGGGCCACTAGAGACTGTGTAATGTATAAATCTATATCCTCATCGCTGTTACACAGAGACCTGATCTCAGTCCTTGCAGCTGTGCAACACGACATGAAACCCAGACACATCTGGAGTTGACTGTCATTGCTCTAATCTGCTTAGTGAGGATTAGCGTGATGCTAGCAGCAGTCTGTCTATTAAAGCGGTCCAGATTGTGTTTGAAGAGGGTTCAGTAAGTAGGTTGAATCAACATAACGGTCCTTTGGGATGTTTGTACAGCAAAGAAAAGCCTATTTGTTGGTGCCGGTGACTGTTTAGTGATCATCGCTGACAGAACAACATTACCATCGCAGGTCTTGTTGCTAACCCGAAGGGTTGATGAACATTCAGGTGACACTGTGCATTTGTAGCAGCGTTAATCACTGATCATAGTTAAGTCAAACACCTTCCTTAGATGAGAAGGACCAGGAGCCAAAATGTAACTCATAGCACACATGTAACCCAAGTGTACAATTTATTTAGTACTTATTTAGTATTTGAAGGCTTTTTTTATTTAATTATTATTATGTATTTTATTATGTATTTTTAATATAAAAAGTGTTAAAATCTGATGTTTTGAAGCGTGTTACATCCCAGACTTTGTAATAGCTTTGTTAGCAGTTCAAGCTAGTTACATACACTAACAACACTCACACATTATACTTTTATATCTATTTATAAATTCTTTAAACAAATTAAACACAAATTAATATAACTAAATGACCAGTGTGAAAATAGCTAGTTTTTTGCTAGTTCTATTCCAGGCATCGCATTAGCTTCATGTTAGCTTTGGTAGCAGCTCAAGCTAATACCTTTATATCTATTTAGATTTCTAGTGAGACACAAATGAAATACCACAAAAATCATTGAGGATTATTTTCTGTTTCCATGTCCTCCAGGCTTCATATTAGCTTGTTAGCTTGTAGGCTACTAGCTACATACATACACTCACACAAGGCAGCACCATACTGTATACTCCAAATCTATGTATAATTAGTTAAACACAAATTAAATAACAATCAGTATGAACATTACTAGTTTGATGTTTATGTTCTGTAGTATGTGTCATATTAGCTACTGGTAAATTAGCATGACAGGCTAACTGTTCTAGATACAGATTAAACTACATTCATTCATTCATTCATCCATCCATCCATCTTCTACCGCTTATCCGAACTACCTCGGGTCACGGGGAGCCTGTGCCTATCTCAGGCGTCATCGGGCATCAAGGCAGGATAAACCCTGGACGGAGTGCCAACCCATCGCAGGGCACACACACATTCACTCACACACTAGGGACAATTTTCCAGAGATGCCAATCAACCTACCATGCATGTCTTTGGACCGGGGGAGGAAACCGGAATACCCGGAGGAAACCCCCGAGGCACGGGGAGAACATGCACACACACACACAAGGTGGAGGAAGGAACTCCACACACAAGGAACTCCACACACACAAGGCGGAGGCGGGAATCGAACCCCGACCCTGGAGGTGTGAGGCGAACGTGCTAACCACTAAGCCACCGTGCCCCCCAGATTAAACTACAATTAAGGTTAATTCATTTTTGTTATATTATATATCTTATATATTAATGCATGTAGGAGGTAATTGCAGGTCCTCCACGTGTCATAAGAGGAATTAGTCCGTGGAATCATCAAGACAGTCATTTGGATTTGTTGCTTTTTCTTGTCATGCCATATTTCTCTCTCTCTCTCTCTCTCTCTCTCTCTCTCTCGGATATAAACTGTTGTAGTAAGGACATTATTTTCATTTAAATAGGTTTTACATTTCAAGGTTTCTTTCTCATATCATCTCAGTTTTTCCTCATCACCTTCACCTCAGATTTGATCATTATGGATAGATGTTAGAGATAAATAATAACTTAAACTTTACAATTTTTATTGTGTTTCTGTACTTTTGTAAAGCTGCTTTGAGACAATGTCAATTGTTAAAAATGCTAAAGTCTCAGCTCACATTCTGGTCAAATACCTGAGTGGTGAGCGATCAGCTCTTTCTCTCTCTCTCTCTCTCTCTCTCTCTCTCTCTCTCACCCCTTTGTGGTTGGTTTGTTGAGAGTTTAGTCAGTAGTTAAAGTTTAGTTTTTCTGTATGTGTATTAGTTTATAATGCACCTCCAAATTTGTGTCAAAGAACGTACTAATTCAGTTACAAAACCAGTAAAGTATAGTTTCTTTTCACTGTCGCATTTTTGAAAATCGACATTTCTAGTATAATAACACTGAAAACACTCTGGAGACTAAGCAAAGTTTATTAAATCCAATTTTAGAAAATATACACATTATAGACATCAGTTTCCACTTGGTCAAATATTCAAAGTTTTTCTCATGTAACGTTAACCAGGATCTCATGAGACTGAAACTTTAATGAATCTTCACCGGAACATTTAGCATAATGGAGTTCTGCTGAGCGCCAAAGCTTTAAACTGGAACAGAAACGTCAAATCTTGACGAAGCTCCAAGAACAGAAGCAACATTTCTCTGGAATAAAGCCCTTAAATAGAAATTTGGAAGGAAAACTAAACACAGCGACAGTTAAAACCCTCATCATCTCGGCATGTACTCCTGAGGCAGGCTGCTGTGGTTGCTGTCTCTGAGCGCCTGATCCACGACCTTAATATAACTGTCTATCAGTTGCCTCATGTCCGGGGTGAAGGGGTCGAAGGTGGGCCGGCGAACACCGGAGCGTTTGAAATGGCCGTCCTTGTTGGTTTCGGCGCAGAGCAGGCGTTCCTCGCTAGTGCTGATGTTGAGGAAAGCAATCACCGAGCGGAGCCTGGGCACCAACGACTCCTGCAGATCTTCATAATGAAGCACCAGCAGCTTCCGGCCAAATCGGAGCCAGTCCAGAACATGAGACGCCCACCAGGACGCGTAACTGCCCACAAACTCGGGCCATTCTGCACACAAACACAGATAGATAGATAGATAGATAGATAGATAGATAGATAGATAGATAGATAGATAGATAGATAGATAGATAGATAGCAAAAAAACGTTTAATCATTCTGTGTTTCAATTGTCCTTAATTAAATTTTGATGATCCAAATAGCTCTCTGCCTTTTGCATTACTGAAATAACAACATTGATCCAGTACAATGAGTAAGACATTAAACGATCAAACA
Source organism: Tachysurus vachellii (assembly GCF_030014155.1). Lineage (NCBI taxonomy): Eukaryota > Metazoa > Chordata > Actinopteri > Siluriformes > Bagridae > Tachysurus > Tachysurus vachellii. The sequence goes on from NC_083474.1 coordinate 20,270,720, forward strand.
AAAAAAAACCACTTAGCTTGGGACGGCTACGCTGTTATTGGAAAATAATCAATGATGGAGTTACGCCAAAGATTATTTTCCAGCTGTACCACTTTGAAATGGTTTGTTCCTCTTCTACTAAATACAGGATTGTTTGTCAGTTTTATCCATTTATAGTTGTAATTTAAGTTTAGAATGTCCATAAAGGTTTTAGCTTTTTTTCACCTGAGGTTAATAAAACAAACAAAAAAAAATAAATAATAAAAAATACTCCTTTCATAACTACTAAATAAACCTCTCCTTACAGAAAAGTGATACCCGTTACTATAGAAACGGTGATTTTCTAGATTAAGCTATTAAGCAATAGAAAATGAATCAGCACCTTTATCAACAATTAATCAGAATTCAACCTTAAATCCTATTAGAATTTTTTTCTTGCCAGTGAGACAGTAGAAAAAACTTGGTGAAATGCCAGTACCCTTGCTCTTCCAGTGCTGGTCCGAGGCATAGCCGAGATGCCCTGCACATTTGCGGTTAAACTCGGCCATGAGAGAGCGGTACGGGTTTCTGATCAGCAAGATGGCCGAGTCGTACATCTCTATGTCACGCTTGCCGCTCTCGTGCGTCTTCACGCAGATGGTGCGTCCACTTTTCCAGTAATCCTTCTCACCCTTGAAGCCTGAACAGAAGGAGGGAGGTTTGAGATGTGATGCCAGAAATACATGGGCGAGATCTCAGAGCCACGTCTCAATCCAAACACACGCAGTTTCCAGTAAACTGAGTAATGGAGCTTCTCCTTCACACTCCAGACTAATGATATCAGCTCAGAGATGGATATGAGCAAATGTCTGACTTTCAGCTGTGGATAAATCCTTCAGATATATTTCACTGCTTCACTCAAGTTCTTACAACTACTAAAAATTCTTAAATGACTTTTATTTCATCATTTATTTTTATAATTTCTGTCACATTTTAAATCAATGCACGAATTCCGTAAATCTTAAATATTACATGTCTCATATATGATTCAAGAAAGCCTCGGCTATTAATTTTGGATCATTTATATAATAACTCCTACAGTATATCGAGTAAATTCTGTGAACATTTGTCCTGCTACAATGGCGAGGATGATCAACTTGAGAGTTTAAGACTGCGATCACAATGGGGTATGTAGTGTTTTTCCCAGTTTAAATTTACAGTGAGAAAACTATTCAACTCTGAATCAACTTGACTGTAAGAAAATGAATCAGACATGTTGTGTGTTTTGGCTAGGAGACTTTTTTTGTAGATGTTAGCTGCTAAACCATGAGGCACAAACTGAACCAAAGGACAGAGCTGTAGAGCTGCATAAACGATTGACCAGATTTGTTTAACCAGTGAACAAAATTAAACAAAAAAACAAAACCATAATATGATACATGAAATATTTTAAAGTTGCTTCACATATAATCATGGAACTATTGATTTAGCCTTGTTCTCTAAAATATTTAGCATTTCTATACACATTCCCAGTGACTGAGAAAGCTTCACACCACTGAGATTTTTATAAGACAAGTTACAAGAACCATCAGATTATCTCATTTGTATACTTAAGGGCCTTGCTCAGGGGCCCAGCAGTGGCAGCTTGGTGGACCTTTAATTCAAGCTCACTTTCTGGTCAGTAGTCCAACACCTTAACCAACCTTAACCCCTAAGCTCCCACTGCCATAACTTCTTTTAGTACCAGTGGTCACAATTATTCATCCTGATCTCATTAAGAAAGTGAAAGTGATAATGAAGGATAAACCTGACCATCACCTGGACGTTTTGCATACCTAAAAACCTGACTAGTATACAATTAACAGCGTTAAAGAACTTCTTGGTGATGTGACGGTGTGAAACCATTGACAAAAAACCCTCAGTCTAACCCACAAGACAGAAATGAGAATCTCTAACACAGTTTGATGACATATTTTCAAATTCAAAAATAAAATAAATCTCTGAGTTCAACCCCTGAGCTGAGAATCAAACCCCTAACGCTGGTGTTTAGTAACAGACTCATCACCACTGCAATGCTCTAGCAGACATCTTTTAATCTCCTGAATGTAACACTGGAGTTATTCTGTAGTTCACGTCAGCACCAACATCTGGAGAAATTTCACACTGTAACTGGTTTACGTTAACACAACGTGACTCGATCACGCTCGCTCTACGTCGTACGTTCTATAATAATAATAATAATAATAACCTTTATTTTCTATAGCGCCTTTAAAAGAACATCTCAAAGCACTTTACAAAAGCAAAATAAAAGCAACAAAATTACACACATACAGTAATATAAAGATTAAAATTAAAGCAACAAAAATAGACAATAAAATAAGCACTATGTAAAATTACAATTAGTTAAATTAAAAGCTACCCTAAAAAAATACGTTTTAATAAGTTATAGTCATTAGAAACATGTTTAAATTCAATTTAGTGTAAACAACCAAATCATGTTTTGTTTTATATATTTTCTCCTTTATTCTTTTTTATTCTTATATATTGTTTTAATGTATGAAATCATATTTCAAATCTCCAAGCCAAGTAGAAGACGTTGCTTCCAAAGAGGTTCATCGTATGGTTAACGTTCGTGCTTCCTAAACGGCCTCGAATACACGGAGGGAAAAAATAACAAATTAAATTTATTTCAATCAAAGCAAAACCGAGTATTGATTCCAGCTGGAGTTTTTGCCACAACCTCATTACATCTGCATTATTCTCCTGGACATTGTTATTGTATTCATTTAGTAGTGTGTCGTTCTAGTCAGTAGCATGAGATTCAAACCTTACAAGATTTTGCAATGTTAGATTATTGTTATATGTTATACATAAAGTTATACATTAGCGAAACTGAGTTTATTATAAGTACAAGAAAGGGAACTCAGTAGGGAACTAAGCTTAATATTGTTATTTAAACTAAATTTAATATGAGGACTGAATTGAAGAACCATGTACAGTAGTTTGCTAGATTTTTACACATATTTACATATTACCAGCATATAAAATAAGTACAAATAGAAACTAGATTTGTAAAGTTCGTCGTGACAAACTTTGATGTTGGCTTTGACGAGGCAAGTATTCGCAAAGGCCGGTGCTTTTTGGAGGCAAGTGGACAGAAAGATAGGGTGTCAAAACATTTGGAGGCAAGTGGAGACGAGCATGTTACGTCATCCGAATTCTCCTGAGGAAGTTCCCCTCATTGTTCTGAGTGTTTTGATATGTCACATGTCCATGTTGTAAAAAGTTTTTTGATTTTGCATATATTGGGGGCGGGGCTGCGGCACAACCGAAAAGGCCAGTCGGTACACCAATTTAAACCTTTGTTCAGAGTATCACCCTCCAAATTTGGTGTAGATAGTTCAAAAGCTTGCCAAGTTATAAACCTCCAAATTTTATAATGGGAGTCTATGGGAAAAAAGGCCACTTTGAGACCCGGTACCTGAAGTACCAGTACTCGGATCGCTTAGAAAAGTAATAGCAATTTGGTGCATGTGGCTCGAAAGCTCTAGGCCACATTAAATTTTATAAATTTTTGTCTAAGCTTAAATAGGAAAACAGAATGTTGGCTTCTACAAAGCAACATAATCAGGAATCTTTTCCCTCAGGTGTTTTTACCTCTGTTATAAAGTGTGCCATCGAAGTAGTAGCTGCCTGTGTAATATCCAGTAGCGAGCTCGATCAGGTGTCTCACCCAGGTGTTACCTGCTCCAGGAAAACTGGACAGAGCGACCAACCGGCTGGATTTCTCCAGCAGGAACCTTCTCTCCGTACATCTGGAGTCTGTGTGAAAAACGCTGTGTTATTTCTCATTAAACGAAAAAATAAACCTCATACGTGTTGCCTGAGAAGGAGCATCAAGACGGAGCTGAACATTTCTGAAGTTTTGATGGTACAGTAAGAGAACATGAAAATATTCACTTCAATTAAATTGCATTTTTCAACTATTTTTCTTTTAACAATGGACACTGTTGCAAAGCAAACAATTCAGAATATTAATGATAAAGTTTGGTATTTTTAATTTATACTGTATGTATCCTTAATGAGCAAGGAAGGGGCAGCAGTGGCAAGGAAAAAACAACAAAAAAAAACGCTTCACTTGTTTCATGGAAGTTTAGCAGCAACAGTAAATGGATAAAATAAAATGCAATGTTCTTTTATAAAACTCCACTTCATCATCGATTTGGTCACCATGGATTCTGTATGTTGAAAAGGTGAATGGGGGGACAAACTTTCGCACTGGGCTGTACAATATTGTCTGTCTTGTCCCTTTTCCACCGAGGCAGTTTGAGTGCTGGTTCGGAGCCTAATTTAGAACCAGTTCTTTCTTTTTTGACAGCCAAAGCACCGGCTCTGAACCAGGAAAAGTGGTTCTTAAGTAGCACCAAACCGTTGTTGGTCTAGACTTAAGAACCGCTTGTGTCAGGGGCTGTGGGCGGGGCTGTGGGCGGGGCTACTGTTAGCGCATTTGATAATATACCTTAAGTATACTAATGTTTAATACACTTTTACTTTACCGCGATATGATACATTATCAGCACACATGATAGTAAGTAGCTACATGCTAAGGCTAACTTTTTTCTGTGTTAATGATAAAATAACGTTATGTACTTTCTCGATAACAACCTCCGTTTATACAGATTACATGGAGCTGCACGTACACGTTGGATTTGCCGCGTTTTGGGTGTTAATGTAGGTTCACAAAGCCATGAGCATTAACAGTAAAGCAACGTCTGCCATTGTTGTGTTTGTGTTTGCTGCGCTAAAGTTGCTGGGACACGTGACACGTATACAGTGACGTCAGACGCGGCTCTGTGATGGCTCTCTAGCCGGTGGAAAGGCAAACCGGTTCTAGAAGGTTTGCCAGTGGAACCAACTTTGAACCAGCACCAGTGCTAGCTCTGAACCAGCACTCGGTTCTTTTTGGTGGAAAAGAGGCATCTGTGCCCAAAGCAATCGTGAGAATCAGTCGACACGTATTTGTGTTCGATTGTACGACGCTTACCCTGCACGGGCGTCTGATAGACCTGCAGGAAGTACGGCTGTGGACTTTCAGTCGTCAAGCTGCTGTTGATCTGAGCGCAGCGTTCCTCCATCACCGGATCGTGGAGGGAGAACGACGGAGTAGCGTAGCCACAGAAACACTCCGCGGTGCTCAACATGGCTAAAGGAAACTCCTAATGAGACAAAGATAAAGCTAAAGACAGAGTTTTGTATGTTGGCTAAAAAAATACCAAACCAGTATTTCACACGTGAAACATAAACATGTCGCTGAGATCTTTGCCTTTTCTCTTTATCGCTGCATGTTATTGAGTTTATTTTTAGATCCTTTTAGCAAAAAGTGCTTTCAAACACCAAAATTAGTTTCTCAGTTGACAATCAATTGACCCTGTGGGCAGAGCGTAGCAAAGCATTAGCGTCTAACCGCGCGTTCTCCAATTACTTCAGAATAACACCACTCAGCAAGGAGCATGCACAATTGATTAGAGCATTAATTGATTGTCTTAAGGGCCACATGAATGTTTAAACAAGCAGATTGTTTTCAAAAGGACTGCAAGAGACATCTAACTGCGCTTGAGTTTGAAGACAGACGCCGGGAGAAAGAGTAATCAATGCTAATCTTCTAGAAATAAAGAATCAATGGGGTGGAAAGGGGGATGGAAGACAGCAGGAAGGCAATACCTTGTCCATGCAGGCCTCGACACACGTCTGGGACGTGAGGTTAGGCTCAACCGTGCGGATCAGTGACGCTGCGCTCGTGTTGTCGGGTCTTCTGAAGCAGCCACGATAGCGTACATTCCTGTCTGAAAAAAAAAAACATGACACAGAAAAATCAAGCCTGTTATTATGAACAGCAAATTTGCTAATTCCTCTCCGCTTGATTTTCTTTTTCTATCCATCCTGAGGCATCTTGAAATTGTGCCAGCTGAATTTGGATTCTGCTTCATAAAGATTTCGGACCTTCAATGAGAAGATGCCAACTCCATGTGGTCTTTGAGGACAACAGCCTCCTCATCAATACACAATTATCAGACTGTATCTGACTGTAGAAAGGACATTATTCATAATAACACTCTCTGGTGTTTATAACAGGTTATAATCACACCCTCCAGTGCCACACAAATGAGGATGAGGTTCACTTTTGAGTCTGGTTCCTCTCAAGGTTTCTTCCTCTTCCATCTAAGGGAGTTTTTCCTCACCACAGTCACCTCAGTCACCTCAGACTTGTTCATTAGGGATAAATACAAACACATTTAAATATAAGTCTAATATTAATCTTTAACTTTTGTCTAATATTAATCTTTGTATAATAATACTTTTTTTTTTACTATATTTCTTACGTTCTGTAAATATACTTTGAGACAATTTCCATTGTTAAAAAACGCTATACAAATAAAATGTAATTAAATTTGAATTTATTAATCAAATTATTCTGCTGGGACATCTGAAGATATCCAGATTGACCTGCACAATGTTGCTCAGACTAGAGACTAGCTACAGGGATGGAGATATTAGCTTAGACCATGGAGAGTTTTCAGAGGTTTTTATCCGTTTTGATCGTGAAACCTTTCTTGTCCTCTAAAGACTTTCAAAGAGTTGTGCATATCTTCATTTCAAGTCGCCTTGATTATTGTAACAGCCTTTATTTAGGTATTAGTCATGCCTCTCTCTCCAGACTGCAAATGGTCCATAATGCGGCAGCTCGCGGGAGCATATCACTCCCATTCTGGCGTCTCTTCACTGGCTACCTGTCCATTATAGGATTCATTTTAAAATTTTGGTGCTTGTTTTTAAATCTCTTAATGGTTCAGCGCCAAGTTATTTATCGGATTTGATTAATCTGTACCCTCCGTCAAGAGCACTAAGGTCTGCTGACCGTTAGCTTTTAGCTGTTCCAAGAGTAAAACTGAAGAGCAGGGGGATCGAGCCTTTGCAGGAGCGACCCCGAAGCTCTGGAACAGTTTGCCTCTCTACATCAGACAGGCTCAAACACTTGAGGTCTTCACTCACTCTACCTCAGGTCACGGAGAGCCTGTGCCTATCTCAGGCGTCATCGGGCATCAAGGCAGGATACACCCTGGACGGAGTGCCAACCCATCACAGGGCACACACACACACGTTCATTCACTCACGCACTCACACACTACGGACAATTTTCCAGAGATGCCAATCAACCTACCATGCATGTCTTTGGACCGGGGGAGGAAACCGGAGTACCCGGAGGAAACCCCCGAGCCACGGGGAGAACATGCAAACTCCACACACACAAGGCAGAGGAGGGAATCGAACCCCCAACCCTGGAGGTGTGAGGCGAACGTGCTAACCACTAAGCCATCGTGCCCCCCTTGAGGTCTTCAAATCTGGCCTAAAAACTTATTTTTATGCCATGTGAGAGCTGCTTTCTTTTTTTTACTGTTTTATTGTGTCTTAAGTGTTTTTCTTTTATGGTGCTGACTGTATGTATTAATGGACGTTTCCTTTTTGTATGTACAGCACTTTGACAAACACTTGTTGTTTTTTAAAAAAAAAGTGCTTTATAAATAAACTTTGACTTGACTTGAAAATCTCACACTCATCCATTCATCCGAAGTTCCTGAGCTTTACGGGTAAACTATCCTTTCGCTCGATTTGTGATCAGAGGTTTTTATGTAACTGCATTTTATCTAGCAGACTAACATTGTAGAGCAGCTGGTGAATATGGGGGTGGTTCTGATTTGCATTTTTATGAATATTCATAGATGCTTTTATGCTTTTTTTAGAGTATAGGTGAAGGTTGGCAAGGTTCGTAGATCATTTGAACAGATTCTCGAGCATTAACGTTGCTCTAAAGATCTTATAAGACGCTTTCAAATCCGTGTATGTAGAGTAAAATAAAAGTGTACAAATAAACTTCCATGAAATCAAAAGCAAAATAAATATAAATTGATTTGTCTCAAGGCAATATGAGATATTACAAAAAAAGTTGCACTGAAGGCATGTCTGCGTTTCTGAAATACCAGGAACACAGTTTCACTTTCATTTGCTAACAGAAAATGATGAAAAGAACTAATTAAAATATAAAATGTTGGCTCACACACACACACTCACACACACACACTCACATATATTTTCACACAGTTTGCAATTCAGTGCATTTAATAACCTCTAGGCAAAATGGCTAATAATGTTGTTTGATTTCAATCTTACTGAACTGAGATTATTGGTTTATAATATAATGGGGGGCACGGTGGCTTAGTGGTTAGCACGTTCTCCTCACACCTCCAGGGTTGGGAGTTCAATTCCCGCCTCCGCCTTGTGTGTGTGGAGTTTGCATGTTCTCCCCGTGACTCGGGGGTTTCCTCCGGGTACTCCGGTTTCCTCCCCCGGTCCAAAGACATGCATGGTAGGTTGATTGGCATCTCTGGAAAATTGTCCGTAGTGTGTGAGTGCGTGAGTGAATGAGAGTGTGTGTGTGTGTGCCCTGTGATGGGTTGGCACTCCGTCCAGTGTGTATCCTGCCTTGATGCCCGATGACGCCTGAGATAGGCACAGGCTCCCCGTGACCCGAGGTAGTTCGGATAAGCGGTAGAAAATGAGTGAATGTATAAAAGGGAGAGATTATTTTGTTTCTCTTAGTTCTATAATATTTTTTGTCTGATCTACTGAATAACTCTTTAAATGTAAATTTGATGTTTGATGTTATGTTACGTGAAATTTCATAAATTCTAAAATCTATTCAAAGTATTAGAAAATATAATCAATATAAAGTATAGTGCGCTACCTACAGTGCATCACTGGACCTTAAAGACTATAATAAAGCTTTAATATAATAGTTAATTAAAGATAAAAATGATGTTGCTTAATAAAATATACTCTTGATGATATGAAGGAAAAATAAATGTGGTACTTGTCTTCTATAGGTACGGATGTAGATGAGAAGGAGAAAGGGACGTAATGATGTATGGTGTTTGGTATTTTTGTATACGTCCACGTTGCAAAACAGGAAGCATTTTTACCATATTTGGTGATCTAGAGATAAGTTCCTTTATGCTAATAAGCTGTAAACAATCAGAGCGATGTCGAGTCAGTCAGCTTGTTCTACTCTCACTTTAACAAAACAAGACCATTGATTTGTGAACACAGGCTTGTGACACGTCCATCAGGTGCATGGAGTCGTCCCAGAGATCATTTTGTCTCAGAGTAATTGTCTCCTAAACAATTACAGCAATCTTAGATTCATTAACTAGCATGTGTCAGCTTGCCTGTGAGACATGCCATGACACACAATACTCATCAGCACCTCTGTGGAATTAACCAAACACAAGCGTTGTTTTTTTCAGGACCAAATAATTGAAGCTTCATAAGGACTGGAGATGTTTGGACCTCTGTGGGCCGTCAGAGTGAAACCTCACATCGCGCTGAAAACTCCAAGCTGTGTGGGTTTAGTTAAGAGACGGTGGAGTGACGACTAGAAAGTGCGACTGTGCGCAGGAGTTATTGAGCTATAAGTCTTTCAAGCACAAACGTCATTAACAGACAAGATTGAGCTGGATTTGTATCTGTGGGTTCGAGGGTCTGCAGGTAAAACATAAGTGTTTATCAATAAAATGACAAATATGCTTTGCGTAAGATTTTTTTTGTTTATTTGTCATTCAGAATAATAAAATGTCCACCTAAGACACATAAAATTAACTTCATGAGGTGTGTGTGTGTGTGTGTGTGTGTGTAATAATAAAATGTTGTTGTGTGTTGAAATTAACTTCATGAGGTGCGTGTGTGTGTGTGTGTAATAATAAAATGTTGTTGTGTGTTGAAATTAACTTCATGAGGTGTGTGTGTGTGTGTGTCAGTGTCAGAGGCTGCATCTGTTGTGGTGTGTTGTAGTGTTTTTTGTGTTGTGTTGTTGTGGTGTGGTGTGTTGTGTGGTGTTGTTGTGGTGTGTTGTGTTGTTGTGGTGTGTTGTGTGATGTGGTGTGTTGTGTGGTGTTGTTGTGTTGTGTGGTGTGTTGTGTTATTGTGTTGTGTTGCGTGATGTGGTGTGTTGTGTGGTGTTGTTGTGGTGTGTTGTGTTGTTGTGGTGTGTTGTGTTATTGTGTTGTGTTGTGTGATGTGGTGTGTTGTGTGGTGTTGTTGTGGTGTGTTGTATGTTGTGGTGTGTTGTGTTGTTGTGGTGTGTTGTGTTGCTGTGGTGTGTTGTGTGGTGTGTTGTTTTGTTGTGGTGTGTTGTTTTGTTGTGCAGTGTGGTGTGTTGTGTGGTGTTGTTGTTGTGTTGTGTGATGTGGTGTGTTGTGTGATGTGGTGTGTTGTGTGATGTGTTGTGTTGTGGTGTGTTGTGGTGTGTTGTGTGTTGTGTGTTGTGGTGTGTTGTGTGGTGTTGTTGTGTTGTGTGATGTGTTGTGTTGTGTTGTCGTGGTGCATTGTGTCGTGTTGTTGTGTTTTGTAGTGTGGTGTGTTGTGTTGTGTTGTTGTGGTGTGTTGTGTTGTTGTGGTGTTGTGTGTTATGTTGTGTTGTGGTGTGGTTTGTTGCGTTGTTGTGGTGTTGTGTGGTGTTGGTTTGGCTCCAGTTACATTTTGCCAGGTTCTGAGAGGCAAAACTCAGACATATGGCTGTTCACAGAACTGAAGCCAGAATCTAGTTCACCTTCTGGATAACCTCTATTAGGCTGGATAACAGCAGTGTGTGTGAGTGTGTGTGTGTGAGTGTGTGTATGTGTGTGTACAGTATATGTGTGTGTGTGTGTGTGTGTGTGCGAATCACAAATCTGCTATTCAGAATAAACAGATAATGTGTATTAAATGAATACAAACACAGAAACGAGACTCACAATTCGCTTGGAAAGCTTGTGGAAAGGTCAGAGATAAAAGATGAGGTGAGATATGAAGCTTCTGGATAACAAAGACCACGATGATTAATATAAACAATCCTCAGTAACCGCTTAGTTTTGGTCATGGGGTTTAAAATGAAACCCATTGATATTTTAGGAAACAGAACTGAGTTAATTCATTAGACACATCACAGGGAGGTGAAAACTAAAACTAATAACCATACAAGCGTTCATCAGCAGCTCCATAATCCAACAAATACATAATCCAGCAAAACAGACCACGATCTCTGGCTGGAACTGAAGACACACTGTCATTCTCCCCCCTGTCAATCACAGTGACGCTAGCCAATCACATGCATCTGTGAGCTCATGTATGTGAAAGAGGATGGACAAAGTGTTCCTCAGTGTGTGTGAGACGCTGCAATGTGACGCAGCATGAACAGCATTTTGATGATGAAAATATGTGTCTCGTGTTCAGATGTCTTCAGATTCACATATAATAATAATAATAATAATAATAATAATAATAAGAAGAAGAAGAAGAAGAAGAAGAAGAAGAAGAAGAAGAAGAAGAAGAAGAAGAACCTTCTGTTTTAGGCCACGCCCACTGCATCTTAAATTCTAAATACAAATACAGATATTTAAAGCAGTAAGCAGATACGTACACATGAAGTGGTATTGTGTTACACTCCAAGTTTGTGTGTGTGTGTTCGAGTGCGTGAGCGTGTGTGCATGTGAGTGTACGTGTGTGTCTGTAAGTGTGTGTGTGTGTGTGTGTATGTGTGTGTGAGTGTGGGTTTGTGTGAGTGTGTGTGTGAGAGAGTGTGTGTCTGTGAGTGTGTGTGTGAGTGTGTGTGAGTTTGTGTGTGTGTGTGTGAGTGTGTGTGTGTGAGCTTGTGTGTGTGTGTGAGTTTGTGTGTGTGCATGGGTTGTGTGTGTGTTGGTTTGTGTGAGTGTGTGTGTGTGTGTGAGAGAGAGAGTGTGTGTCTGTGAGTGTGTGCGTGAGTTTGTGTGTGTGTGTGAGTGTGTGAGGTGTGTGTGTGTGTGCTTGTGTGTGTGTGGGTGTGTGTGTGTGAGTTTGTGTGAGTGTGTGTGTGTGAGAGAGAGAGTGTGTGTCTGTGAGTGTGTGTGTGTGTGTGTGTGTGTGTGTGTGTGTGTGTGAGTGTGTGTGAGTTTGTGTGTGTGTGTGTGTGTGTGTGAGTTTGTGTGTGTGGGTGTGTGTGCGTGTGTGAGTTTGTGTGTGTATGTTGGGTGCGTGCGCGCGTGTGTGTGTGTGTGTAAGTGTAAGTGTCTGTGTAGTGTTTTAGCAAAATGTCTAATACATTAATATATTTTAAAATGAAGAGGACATTTTTTTACCCTGTTTCTAATCTCCCCTGTCTTTACTTCCTACAAACAAACCAGTGTTTCCATGTGAAAGCTTTAAAACTCAGCTCCATAATAATAGAGTGCTGCAGGAACCTGGACATGAATCAGTATTTTTTTACCTCTTGCTCCACTGAAGAAGTTTTTCTGAATGTGTTCTTATGAAAAGCCTGAAATCAGGTGTTTAACACAAGGACAAGTGGCTTAGTGGTTAGCACGTTCGCCTCACACCTCCAGGGTTGGGGGTTCGATTCCCGCCTCCGCCTTGTGTGTGTGGAGTTTGCATGTTCTCCCCGTGCCTCGGGGGTTTCCTCCGTGTACTCCGGTTTCCTCCCCCAGTCCAAAGACATGCATGGTAGGTTTATTGGCATCTCTGGAAAATTGTCCGTAGTGTGTGATTGTGTGAGTGAATGAGAGTGTGTGTGTGTGCCCTGCAATGGGTTGGCACTCCGTCCAGGGTGTATCCTGCCTTGATGCCCGATGACGCCTGAGATAGGCACAGGCTCCCCGTGACCCGAAGTAGTTCGGATAAGCGGTAGAAAATGAATGAATGAATGAAAGAGTTGAAGCTTAGTGATGGTCATGTGACTGTGTGTGGTGGAGCTTCGTTTATAGTCTTTATAACTTCAGCTTCTTATTTCTGCTGATTGTATCTAGGCTTCGACTTTCATTAAAGTCCTGTTTCTTTAGTAAGCATCAAAAACTTTCTTTTCTGGAACAATACAAAAGCCAGTGGAATAAATCCTTTATTGTTGTTGAGGGAATCAGGCTGATGATCATTTCCGAGAAAAAAACAAAAATAAAAACCGCTAGATTTCTAAAAGAATTTAGCCCTTTAGTTCACTCATGGTAACCGGTCTCAGCTTAATCTGTTATTTATACTGATTTAAAAAATAAATGCCGACCTTCCTGCCAGTCAGAAATAAGTATTTTATTCTTGCATTTATTTATTTCTATTAAAATTCCACAACATAGGCTACTGCTTCTCATTCGTGTGAGAAGAATATAATAAAAAGAGGCAGAAAATTATATTATATTATTATATTAAATATTTTTTATTATGCTATTTAACTGAATATTAATCGCTGCTATTTAAATTAGGAAAGCCCAAAAAAGGGGGGCTACAGTGAGACTGATTTAATACAGAGTGGCTTATTTATTTATTTATTTAAAAGTGACATGTACCAGAATGTACGCACTACTTATACTCATACAATAAAATAATGGTCTAGGAATATATGTAAGTGTGACAAATTAAAGGAAAAAAAAAAACATCTACTCAAGAAAACATAAACATTTAATAATCTGAGAGATAAATCCATAAAATCTGCTTTTATGAGCACTTGATGGTTAAGAGCCTTCCTCAAGGGCCCGACGGTGGCAGCTTGGTGGCCCTAGGATTTAAACTCACAACCTTCCGATCAGTAGTCCAACATCTTAAGCACTGTGCTTGATGATGTACCGAGTAGTTAATGTTTAAAGGTTTGAAGGTTTATTAAGTCAGACGTTAAATGTAGCCTCTAATGCATACATGAAGAACAGGCCTGATTTTTATTTATTTTTTCAATAAAAAAAGAGAATGGAGCAGTAATAACCATCAGAAGATAAGATCAAGCCTCATACTCACATCTCCTCTGCCCGGGAAGAACCTCCTCCACTTTGTAGACAGAGAGCCGGGCCACGCCCCCACACACCGCCCCCTTCTCTCCTTTACAGTCCAGATTACACTCTTCCTCCTTCATCCGAGCACCGGAGATGCGGTTGCCACAGTAACACTCGGACCCGTACTCCAGCCCAGCGTACTGGTACCCACTGTGTAAATGAACAGCAGACAAATGAGATTCGGCCCTTTAAAGGAGAAGCGCATTTTTCTCAATGCTTTTCCTTTCCTTTGATCTTGTGTGTAGTTAATCAGTCCAGACATCGCTAATCAGTCCAGACATCGAGGATGGATGAGGCTACAGATTAGCTGCTTAGCATCACACAGCATCACACTTTAAAATACATTTTCACATAGAGTAGCTGTAGTAACAACACTACAATGACTAGCAATATCTTACTTACTTATTTTCTACCGCTTATCCGAACTACCTCGGGTCACGGGGAGCCTGTGCCTATCTCAGGCGTCATCGGGCATCAAGGCAGGATACACCCTGGACGGAGTGCCAACCCATCGCAGGGCACACACACACTCTCATTCACTCACGCAATCACACACTACGGACAATTTTCCAGAGATGCCAATCAACCTACCATGCATGTCTTTGGACCGGGGAGGAAACCGGAGTACCTGGAGGAAACCCCCGAGGCACAGGGTGAACATGCAAACTCCACACACACAAGGCGGAGGCGGGAATCGAACCCCCAACCCTGGAGGTGTGAGGCGAACGTGCTAACCACTAAGCCACCGTGCCCCCCCATTAGCAATATCTAACATAGGAATTAAATAAATTATAATTATTGATTTCATTGTAATAGATGAATTATTTATAAAGTATTTCATGGAGAGACTCTAAATTGCATCCATAGATTAAGGGAGTAAAAGTTTTTTAGCAATATCAATACTACTACTACTACTAATAATAATAATAATGTTCAGATTATACCTGAGCACTTTCCAAGGTTCTATTTTTTGACAAAGAGCTACAACTTTTAAACAAGACCTTTAGATTGTTCACATATTTATTTGTGTGTGTGTGTGTGTGTTTGTGTGTGTGCATGTGTGTGTTTGTGTGTCTGTATGTGCGTGTATATGTGTATGTGTTTGTGTGTGCATGTGTGTCTGTATGTGAATGTGTATATATGTGTGTGTGTTTGTGTGTGTGTGTATGTGTTTGTGTGTGTGTGTGCATGTGTGTGTTTGTGTCTGTATGTGCGTGTATATGTGTGTGTTTGTGTGTGTGCATGTGTGTGTTTTTGTGTTTCTGTAAGTGTGTGCGTGTGTTTGTGTACAAGTGTGTGTATGTGTGTCTGTATGTGAATGTGTATATATGTGTGTGTTTGTGTGTGTGTGTATGTGTTTGTGTGTGTGTGTGCATGTGTGTGTGTGTGTCTGTATGTGTGTGTATATGTGTATGTGTTTGTGTGTGTATGTGTGTCTGTATGTGAATGTGTATATATGTGTTTGTGTGTGTGTATGTGTTTGTGTGTGCATGTGTGTTTTTGTGTTTCTGTATGTGTGTGTATGTGTATGTGTTTGTGTGTCTGGATGTGTGTGTTTTAGTGTTTCTGGATGTGTGTGCGTGTGTTTGTGTGCAAGTGTGTGTATGTGCATGTGTTTGTATGTGTGTGTATATGTGTCTGTGTTTGTGTGTGTGCATGTGTGTGTTTTTGTTTTTCTGTGTGTGTGTGTGTTTGTGTGCAAGTGTGTGTATGTGTGTCTGTATGTGTATGTGTATATATGTGTGTGTGTTTGTGTGTCTGAGTGTGTCTGTTTGTGTGCATATGTGTCTGTATGAATGTGTATATGTGTGTGAGCATGTGTTCATGTGTGTTTTTTTGTGCGTGTCTGTATGTGTGCGTGTATATGTGTGTGAGCGTGTGTTCATGTGTGTTTTTTTGTGCGTGTCTGTATGTGTGCGTGTATATGTGTGTGAGCGTGTGTTCATGTGTGGTTTTTTTTGTGCGTGTCTGTATGTGTGCGTGTATATGTGTGTGAGCGTGTGTTCATGTGTGTTTTTTTGTGCGTGTCTGTATGTGTGCGTGTATATGTGTGTGAGCGTGTGTTCATGTGTGTTTTTTTGTGCGTGTCTGTATGTGTGCGTGTATATGTGTGTGAGCGTGTGTTCATGTGTGTTTTTTTGTGCGTGTCTGTATGTGTGCGTGTATATGTGTGTGAGCGTGTGTTCATGTGTGTTTTTTTGTGCGTGTCTGTATGTGTGCGTGTATATGTGTGTGAGCGTGTGTTCATGTGTGTTTTTTTGTGCGTGTCTGTATGTGTGCGTGTATATGTGTGTGTTTGTGTGGACATCTAAATCTCTAATGATTGACAGCTGTGTATGTGTTCTGTACACCCCTGTGTTGAAGCTCCGCCCTGTCACTGATTTCGAGCCGTGCTCTCATCGCAGATTGCTTTTTCCCTTTTGAAAGACACAGACGCAGCACACACAGTGGAGAATTACACCGTATGAACAAAAGTATGTGCACCCCTGACCATTAAACACATGCTCAGTTAGAAACACACGATTGTCTAAAATGTCTCTGTATTCTGCAGCATTGTAATTTCCCTGTTTAAAGCTGGCAAGAATTTGAGCATTCTACAGAGAGCCCTGGTTCTAACTCAACCCCACTGAACACCAGTGAGATGAAATGGAACTGGAGTCACCTGAACATCCCAACATCAGTGTCTGATCTTACTAACGCAATTGTAGCTGAATGAAACACTAAAAATCCAGCCATGCTCCAACATCTTATCTTTAGTATGAGATGTTCGACAAGCTCATGTAGGTATAATCAGGTGTCCACATACTTCTGGCTTTTCTGGCATGCTTCATATGCTACAGAAAATAATCCAAAACAGTTTTTGTACTGATAGAGAGTGATGAAATTAAGGCATGGATGTTGATCAGAGGATCAGGGTTCAAGCCACAGCGCTACCAAGGTACCACTGTTGGGCCCTTGAGTAAGGCCCTTAACCCTCTCTGCTCCAGCGGTGCTGTATCATGCCTGACCCTGTGCTCTGTTGGTCTATGTGAAAAAAGAATTTCACTGTGCTGTAATTTACATGCGACAAAATAAAGGCTTCTATTCTAAAATGGTGTTTGGGCAGATGAGAAATATCAATTATTTTCTTTACTGTTATTTACTTGTTTTGAACTTATTGCTGTAGTATTTATTCAGCTGGACTATTGCATTCTTCTTCTTTCAGTTTTACAGGTCTGAATACATATAAGTTATAAATAAAACCCTGCTATCCGGGGCTTATTAGCGGTGCTGTTTTATAACACAGGAGCCTCTATTTCTCTCTCCAGTCCTATCTGCAAGCCAGACAGTGCCTAGACAGGGTTAACAGTTGGTTAATGGCCAGCTTGCAGCACTAAACATCTGTCTCGCTGTCTCTCTTGTGTATGGAGTGCAGCCTAGACCCTCTTTGTAGTGGCAGCTGTCTGCAGGATGCCACCTGGCCATCGAATCCACGGCCGGACGAAATCTCCTGGCAACCTCTGCACACGTCGACAAGCCGTTCGCTCGCATCAATCACGAGGGTTGTGACGCACATCAGTAACAGCGGTGTATTATAAAGTTTAGTAACTCTCTGAATTCTTTGAATAATCTCTGCAGGGTCCTGAGCTGTTAAAATGAACAGCGGACGTTAGACCGAGCACCCGTTCACTGATCTGTCCTCGGGTCGATCCTCTGCATCAATACATTACTATGGCAACGTGAAGCGATCCATTTCTGGCTCTGTTTCTGCAAATTAACAGACAGCAAGCTCACGCCCACCCGTTTTCTTCTGACGGCTCTTTTAAGCCGCTAAACAGCTATCATCGCTCTCAGCGACCTCGTCTTATAAAAAGCATTAGGGTTCAAACAGTGATACTGAATAATGACAGACATCTTATATGTTTTTGCGACAGAACAATCTCTCATTCATTTTCCAGCTTTTTTGAGACTTCGTGAGGAAGAAACCTCGACAGAAACCTCAAAATGAAGTCAAAAGCCAACCCTTCCTTTATCCTTATGTGATTCGAATTACAATGAGTCATTCTAAATGTTTATGCTAACATTTGTTTAAAATAATTCATTTGTTTTAGACACAAGCGATAGTCAAAGGGATCACCTGGATTTTTGAATGGAAAAATCATTCAAAAAATAAATACATAAAAAATGCACATTGTTAAAGATAAAAATACACGATATGACCAAAAGTATTTGCACCCCGACCCTGTTCCAGTACGATAATGGCCATGTGCAAAAATCCCCTGAACTCCATGAAGACACGGTCTGAGAAGTCTAGAGTAAAAAAGAGTGTCCTGCGTTCTGACTTAACCCCACTGAACATCTTTGGGATGAACTGCATGATGAATTTACCCATAGTCACGCTCCATAAACCTTTTCAAAAGGGAGGAGCTTATTATAACAACAATAGGAGAAATACTGTACATCTTGCAAGAGATCTGAAACGAGTACATAGGGGTTTGATAGTCAGGGTTCCAGAATCTGTTGGCTGTATGGTGTGTACTGTAAAAGTGTTAAAACTCTTGGTATGCACGTCAATAATACTTCTTGGGATTCTTCCGCATTGGGAAGCAATATATCTGCAGTAATACCAATCCAAACACAGGAAATTACACCCTTTTGTTTATTTATTTAGTTGTAATCTGATGATGCAAGCCCTTCTACTTGACTGTCCATGCTTATAAATGATGGCAACTTGTATCCAGGCGGTCGGTCTGAATAATTCAGTTGAGTGAACTTGATGAAGTCTGTTGTTAGGGCTGTTTTTTTCCCCACTTCTTAGAGCTCATTGATTCCTAAAATGCTGCAACACTGACTCAGTCCAGGTGCACTAACTGCTTTATACACACTGCTTATGTCTGCATACAACTCATGTCCACATCAAAAATGACATTCAGCCAAAGCACTGAATGAAATCCCATCCTAACCCTATCACTGATCACTGACAACTACATAATGCATGAAATGCTGTTGTAATTAACTGTAAGGTTTATTTTTTCTTTGCATTAAATATGTACACCAGATAATTGTCCACATGGTCAGTTCTTAACAATATCTAGCTTAATGACTACAGCTTCATACAGATGAAGGATTATTTATAACTTCCAATATTCAAATTTCTCAATATATTCAATAAAGCTTCACTCCATCCGGTATTGGTTTTTGTGTCTGTTGAGGCCAAAATGACTTGATGCTGTACTTGCAGAGCTTTTGTGCTTTTTTTGAATAGTTGAATACATGAAATGGCAAAATCGCATTCGAAAGATTCTTCTTTCAAAACCTACCAGTGAAGAACATGTTTAATGACTTTCAAAGATTTCTATGAGGGCTTTGAATGAATATATTGTCACATGACATGGCAAAAGATCTGCTGCCATTTTGGGAATTTACAAACTCCTCTCTGAATATTGAAGATTTTGCTTGATTTTGCATTAATTTCTGCAAAATAAAATCAGATCAAAGAACAAATCAGGTTTTTTGCTTATCTATCTATCTATCTATCTATCTATCTATCTATCTATCTATCTATCTATCTATCTATCTGTCTGTCTGTCTGTCTGTCTGTCTGTCTGTCTGTCTATCTATCCATTCCTCTGCCCACCCACCCATCTATCTATCTATCTATCTATCTATCTATCTATCTATCTATCTATCTATCTATCTATCTATCTGTCTGTCTGTCTGTCTGTCTGTCTGTCTGTCTGTCTGTCTGTCTATCTATCCATTCCTCTGCCCACCCACCCATCTATCTATCTATCTATCTATCTATCTATCCATCTATCTATCTATCTATCTATCTATCTATCTATCTATCTATCTATCTATCTACAGTTGGGTCCATTAGTATTGGGACAAAGAACAAAATCTTGGTCATTTTACGTCTGTAACCCAAATGGCTTTGAAATAAAACAATAATTAATGAACCTTTACTTCAAGATGTTCAACCAAAAGATGATTAACCGTTTAGGAATCACAGACATTTTGTTTCACATAGCCCTTCCATATTCACAGGCTCAAACGTAAATTGGACAGTTGACCGAGAAGCCGTGTGATGGCCAGGTGAGGCCTGTTATTTGTGTACATGATAACGAAATAAAAGGCATGAAGTTGATTTCAAGTGTTCAAAAAACATCAGTGAGATGGGGGGGCACGGTGGCTTAGTGGTTAGCACGTTCGCCTCCAGGGTTGGGGGTTCGATTCCCGCCTCCACCTTGTGTGTGTGGAGTTTGCATGTTCTCCCCATGCCTCGGGGGTTTCCTCCGGGTACTCCGGTTTCCTCCCCCGGTCCAAAGACATGCATGGTAGGTTGATCGGCATCTCTGGAAAATTGTCCGTAGTGTGTGATTGCGTGAGTGAATGAGAGTGTGTGTGTGCCCTGTGATGGGTTGGCACTCCGTCCAGGGTGTATCCTGCCTTGATGCCCGATGACGCCTGAGATAGGCACAGACTCACCGTGACCCGAGGTAGTTCAGATAAGCGGTAGAAAATGAATGAATGAATGAATGAATGGATGGATGAATGAATGAAAGCTTAGTGATGGTCATGTGACTGTGTGTGGTGGAGCTTGGTTTATAGTCTTTATAACTTCAGCTTCTTATTTCTGCTGATTGTATCTAGGCTTCGACTTTCATTAAAGTCCTGTTTCTTTAGTAAGCATCAAAAACTTTCTTTTCTGGAACAATACAAAAGCCAGTGGAATAAATCCTTTATTGTTGTTGAGGGAATCAGGCTGATGATCATTTCCGAGAAAAAAATAAAAATAAAAACATCATCCCTGCAGCTCGCTATCTTCCTAAACAAATTTTAGCCTTTTAGTTCACTCATGGTAACCGGTCTCAGCTTAATCTGTTATTTATACTGATTTAAAAAATAAATGCCGACCTTCCTGCCAATCAGAAATAAGTATTTTATTCTTGCATTTATTTATTTCTATTAAAACAGGCTCCCCGTGACCCGAGGTAGTTCGGATAAGCGGTAGAAGATGAGTGAGTGAGTGAGATCAGTGAGATGGCTCAAACTTTAGATGTGGTCAAATCAATAATTTGAGACTTGAGACACTTTAACAATGTGTGGAAGATGCCAGAAGACTACTGAAGTTGATGATTGCAGAATTCTTTCCTTGGTGAAGAAAAAGACTCTAGCCAAGTCATGAGCACTCTGGTGGGCGTATCCTTGTCGAAGTCTACAATCGAGAGATGAATGGAAATAAACCTTGAGGGATTACCTCAAGGTGAAAAGCGCTGGTAATACTAGGCAGAATATACTTTAATACAAAAAAGTTCCTGCCAAGTTCTGGAACGATTCTTTGGACAGATGAAACCAAGATTATCTTGGAAGAGTATAAAGAATCAAAAAGAAGCGCTCAAGATCCAAAGCATTCCACATCATCTGTCTGACATGGTGGAGGCAGTGTTGAGTGTTCCGGCATAAGGACGTATGTAGCTGCCAGCGGATCTGGGTCACGGCTGTTAATTGATGATCTGGCTTCTGATAGAAGTCTGAAGTGTATATAGAGAGATACTTTCTGCTCAGATTCAGACCATGAGTTCCAGAATTTATGCCTGTCATCAACTGATTATAAAGGATTTGCTTTACAAAATTATGCTAATTTGTCCAATTACTTTTGGGAACATAGAAATGAATAGACTATATAAAAAAAAGCTGTAATTCCTAAACGGTGATGCAATATTTCTAATAAATTAAAGCTGAGAGTCTAGACTTCTCATATCACATCTTGATTGCTTCCTTTCGGAGCCATCGTGATGGTTTAGAGAGTCATAAATCTGAAAATTGCGTCTATATATTTTCCCACAAAGTGACTGCAAATGTCATCCATGTTGTTAAGTAAGCCCTGGCATATTGGAGGATAATTATCGTCTCTCTGGTGATCGGTTAACTCCGGGTTGATGAGATGAAGCAGGTGTTGCCTCCGTCACTGCAAACTTTAAAGATACCCCCAACACATATGCTGTCAAAACTCAGAGCTCAGCCTCCTTAACTGGCCCTGTTTCAAATCCCAAGGTTTCCAAGTGACACAATCTCATCACTGGAAACGTATGGTGAAATATCTTCATCAGGAAGCTTTTAAATTTGGCCCAAACAAAGATATATTAGATTGTTTACTTAGAACATTAGTTTTTTTTGTTTACTGATACTGTTTCTTTCTTTTGTTCTTAACTAACTAGCTTAACAAATGCAGTACAGTTTCACAGCTTAGCTAGTTTTGTCATATTCCTAATATATCACTAATAAGATTAGCTAGCTGACACTGTTATCTCTGTTTTTCTTGGTTTTCTTTATTTTTCTAGAAAGTGGAGCGCACCAACAGCTTTTGGTGATCTTCTGCTGTAGCCCATCTGCCTTAAGGTTCGACGTGTTGTGTGTTCAGAGATGCTCTTCTGCATACCTCGGTTGTAACGAGTGGTTATTTAAGTTACTGTTGCCTTTCTATCAGCTCGAACCAGTCTGGCCATTCTGATCTGACCTCTGACATCAACAAGGCATTTGCGCCCACAGAACTGCCCTCACTGGATATTTTCTCTTTTTCGGACCATTCTCTGTAAACACTAGAGATGGTTGTGTGCGAAAATCCCAGTAGATCAGCAGTTTCTGAACTACTCAGACCAGCCCGTCTGGCACCAACAACCATGCCACGTTAAAAGTCACTTAAATCACCTTTCTTCCCCATTCTGACGCTCGGTTTGAACTGCAGCAGATCGTCTTGACCATGTCTACATGCCTAAATGCATCGAGTTGCTGCCATGTGATTGGCTGATTAGAGATTTGTGTTAACGAGCAGTTGGACAAGTGTACCTAATAAAGTGGCCGGTGAGTGTATATGAAATTCAGCTACATTTGCAGGATGCTACAATAGGTACTGTAACTACCTTCAAAATGGAGCTTTTTATAGATTTTAGATCTAAAGTTTGTGTGGAAATTTTGTGTACCTCTCTGTGCAGGTGTCTTGGCATAGAGTGCTGGTCATTTTGCGGAAGTCGTAGAACACCATGCCCTTCAGGGTTCGGTCCTTGGCATCATCCGTAAAACATCCAATGTAGGTTCCTTGATAAAAGAGACAAACCACTTATGTTTGTTCCCTTATTTCTTTTGTTACTCTGTTTGGGTCTGATTAAAGAATTCTGTTGGCCAAACAAACTAAAAATTCCTGTCAAATGAGACATTTTCTTCATACTCGTGTATGTACGTTGCGTAGTCACAGCATATTCGATCATTTGTTTCCTGACAATATCAAAATAAAAGGATGAGTCAAAATGGAAAATAAAAAAAAAAAAAAGGGAATTAACCATAAAAGGAATTCAAAAGCTGACAGAGAGCTGGATGTGAAACTCAGCATGCACTAAATCTTCCAGTAATGCAGCTCATCTGTTGCAGTGTGTCGGCTACCGTAAACACACTCTTATGGTACACACTTTTACTTTTCCTCATTTTCTAGGGTGCCATATATTTTGTTCTAATTGCACGGCTAGACTTATTGTTTCTGATCGCTTTCTTCAAGACTGTAAAGATTAATGGAAATAATATAAATAAGTAATTTAACACCAAAGGTTAAAGTTACCCTTGTGTCTGACTTTCCTTTTTGGAGTAACTCTCTCAACCCTGCTCGTGTCCTGCTCGGACATCAGGCTATGGAACCAGCGTCGCCGAAGATGCCTGATCTCTTGGTTACGTGACACCAGCCATTGTGCTTCTCTCCCGTTGCTCGTCTGAGCAACCGGATACGCTTTTCTACCCAACCGTGAAGCCATCACACCGTACCCCGTCCTAAAAGCTGGAGCCTCGAGTGCTCGTGGAGGTGAAGGCAGCGAGGGTGGAGGGAGCAAGCTATCTCTCTGAGAAATCACCGATCCTGATCTCTGCAGCAATAGAACACTTCCGGCCATGATGTAAGCCACGCCCAGGAAAAGAAAAAGCAGCTGAGTCCGCCTCAAGAAGCGCTGGAGTCTGTAAAAGGGCTTTGCCATTTTGTCTCGGGTTCACAAGTTCATCGCGTGAACGGAAAGGAAGTCAAGGTCTTAAAACTCCCTTTGTGGAATACTTCTTCACATCTGCATAACTTTACTTTGTTGTGTTGCATGAAAGCCCTGCTCCATCGATTGTCCTCTTGGTACGCTCGGGAAACCTCCAGGAACCTGAAGTAAAAATTGAAAGCTGTTAGATACAAGTCAAGGCACATTGTTCCCTTTTTTATCCTTGGTGATAAAGCTGAAGGTTATAGAGCGGAGGGAAATTATGGATCTGGTGCGCTGAGGGTCCTACTGGTTATACGTCTCCATTAAAAAGAAGAGAAGTCTTCTCAGCTGAGCTGACACCTCCACTCTGCTCTCCTCTCCTTCTCTATATCCTTATCTGACACTGATACAGCATGCTGCTGTTAACCTACCACAGCTGGATAGAGTCTCTGTTACTCTGGAAGATCTGATCGAAAGATGGTGTTCATAGAGCTACACAAAACATAGTTAAGCCTTTCTGACAACTGAGATATGATGAAATGTGTACACATTTTACAAAGCTTTGGTTCCAACATCCTTTAACTGCTCTTTTATCAATTTTTATCTTAATGTACAGATGAGATAATAAGTGATGTTTTGGTGTTGTGAATAGCAATAAACACAGCTAATACATGCAGGCCAATATATTTTCTCTCAGGTTTTATTCCTTACATGATGTGTTGTTCGTATTATGTTCAAGGTCTCCTGGGAAGTTCGTATTTAAGATTTGGAAAGTCGTAATTACGACGGCAGGTGCGTTCCAGTCACTTCTCCTAATTAAGAACCAAAAAATTCAGCAAGCTTTTAGGGGGATGTGATAGCCTAGCATCTACGGTTGAACTACTGATCGGAAGGTTGCAAGTTCAACTCACAGGTCCACTGAGCTGTAAATGCTGTGCCCGTGAGCAAAGACCTTAAACCTCAATTGTTTAACATGCGATGAAACTGTAAGTTGCTCTAGATGAAGGCGTCTGCCAAAGCCATAAATAAAAGTGTAACTCTTCTTCTAGAGAATGAAGAACAAAATCATTTTATGAAGCTGCTGTAAACTTTAAGGTTATATTACATTTACAACATTTAGCAGATGCCATTATCCAGAGCGACTTACATTTTTAGCTCATTTTTTTTATATAACTGAGCAATTGAGGGTTAAGGGCCTTGCTCAGGGGCCCAGCAGTGGCAACTTGGTGGACATAGGAATTGAACTCACAACCTCCCAATTGATAGCCCAACACCTTAACCAGTAGTATACCACATCCCCCATGATATTATATCATATTATATCACAATTGTATTATGCATCATTGTATCACATTTTTTACAGCAATTAGCTTGTTTGTCAGCAACAACTTTCCCATCAATTACAGATGTTTTAACCACTGACTTCTCTTCTCTAAGCTCTGAGCTTAATGGAAATCTAGAATTTTCCGGTGGTAACTACGACTTTTAACACACCATCAGTGGTGGTGGCTTGAAAAAAAAAAAAAAAAACGCCTCCAGAGAAACTCAATCTAATGCAATTGTTTTAAAAAAAACATCAACATATCCACTATTATACAGTATATTCTATGTCAAGTGTCAACCATATAAATAAAACCAAAAACTTATGAAAAACCTACAGCTATAAATTGTAGTTAGACTGTTCTACTGTTCTATTGTCACTGCTGTTATAGAAACTAAAACAACACCTTCTGACCAATCGGAATCCCGAATTCAGCAGGGTTTAATCATAAGGACGTAGCTACGTACATGTAACTGTTAAAACTTTATAGCACACAAAAGTGTCTGTAAGCATCCTTTTATTAATGTTAAAAAAAAACTCGTAGGATTTCTGCACCAACAGTCATTAGTTATAATGATGTCATGCAAGACAGTGACGTAACACGGCTATGACAGTTTCATAACATGGCTATGACAGTAACATAGTCACAGCTATGACAGTGACAACACGGCTATGACAGTAACTACACAGCTATGACAGTGACATAGCACGCCTATGACAGTGACCTAACATACCTATGACAGTGACATAAAACAGCTATGACAAAGACATAATACAGCCAGTATTATGGCGGTGACATAACATGCCAATGACAATGACATAACATGTCTATGACAGTATCATGACACGCCTAAGACAGTGACATAACACGCCTAAGACAGTGACGTAACACACCTTTGATAGTGACAGTAACATAGCCACGCCTATGACAGTAACCTAGCATACCTATGACAGTGACATAAAACAGCAATGACAGTGGACCTGGGATCAAACTCACAACCTTTCAATTGGTAGCCCAACACCTTAACCACTAGGCTACCACACGCCCCAATGACAGTGACATAGCACAGCTATAACAGTGATGTAACCTTATCACTGGAAAAATCTGTTGTTTGCTTGACATCAAAACTAATAAATACCGATAAAGATTAGGATTAACCTTCACAACGGTTTATAAAGGTTTATACCGGTTCTTATGAAGGGCTTATGTAGGTGCCCCAAGGCTATGAAAATACTTTTGTCTGCGAATGGGAAAGTTAAAAAAAAAAAAAGCACATCCTATAAACTGAATGTTACATAAATAACAATGTTTATAATATATCATCTGCTTAACCTGAGCAAGAAAGAAATTTGTCAGACATTATTTTATTATTTTCAGAAATGTACTTACGCAGCATTTTTTCAGTACCTAAGCCTGTTATTTCCACTCCAAAGAAAAGATGCTGATATGCGTTTACAAACTTGAAAAACAAACGGTGTACAGAGGCTAATTGCAGTTTCCGGGAGGGCCGTCTCACGTCTCACATCTCACGTCTCACGTCTCGCGTCTCCTGGCGCTGCTGCACTCCTGCCAATTGCTGAAGCTGAGCTTTGCACAACTCACTTACTCTGTTTCATTCGCAATCCGTCTGCCGAGACCAACGTGAAGGCAAACGCGAACCTGCGCTGATTAATTTTAAGTGCTAACAGAATAATCAGTCGACTGACTATGAATATGAATGTGGGATTAGTCTGGAGCACAGGAGGTGCAATCAAAGCAGTTCACATGAGACGTCTGCAGATATTATTCGTCTCTGTGACAACGTTCCTACTGCTCTTCATCATCCTGTGTTTCACTTTACTGTGAATTTGTTTGTTTGTCAAAGGCTCCTCGTGCCCATATAATGTGAACATTTCAAATGATACCACAAACGTTTGTTCTCGGTACGGTTTGATGGTGGTTTGCACCAAATGTAGCTGCCATCTTTTGTCACTGGCACTGCAAAAACTGTGCTCATCTCTTACTAATATTTGCAGAGAAAATTGCATCAAACATCATTCGTCATATAGAATAGAACAGCAGTACATAAGAACCAGGAAACAATAGTTACATATAACTGGAGGTCTGGGGCCTGGAGTCTGAGGCCACATCACTGAGTCTGAGGCCACATCACCAAAAAAGAAACTGATCCCATTTAAAGCAAGACAGTGACATAACACGGCTATGACAGTATCATAACATGGCTATGACAGTAACATAGACATGACTATGACAGTGACAACACGGCTATGACAGTAACAACACAGCTATGACAGTGAGATAACACGCCTATGACAGTGACCTAACATACATATGACAGTGACATAAAACAGCTATGACAGAGACATAACACAGCCATGGCAGTGACATAACATGCCTATGACGGTGACATAACATGCCTATGACAGTGACATAACATGTCTATGACAGTATCGTAACACGCCTGTGACAGTGACGTAACACGCCTGTGACAGTGACATAACATGTCTATGACAGTATCATAACATGCCTAAGACAGTGACATAACACGCCTATGACAGTGACATAACACGCCTGTGACAGTGACATAACATGTCTATGACAGTATCATAACACGCCTAAGACAGTGACGTAACACGCCTGTGACAGTGACATAACATGTCTAAGACAGTGACGTAACGCCTAAGACAGTGACGTAACACGCCTGTGACAGTGACGTAACACACCTGTGACAGTGACGTAACACGCCTAAGACAGTGACGTAACACACCTGTGACAGTGACATTTCCAGCATTTGGCAGACAACCTTATCCAGAGCGACTTACATTATCGTATGTATTTACAACTGAGCAATTACGGGTTAAGGGCATTTACACTCTTTTTTCCCCCCCAGAGATCAAAAAATAGAATTTCCTCCTGTTTTTATTGTGTTCATGTTGATGATTAAACGTCTTTATCATGTCTCACTCTACAGTGGTGTTAATACGAAGCTCATACGTAAGTAGACGCCCAGGTCCGACTCATTTTAGATCAGATTTGCAGAGAGAAAATCATTAGATGAAACAAGACCATTACGAGAAGCTCTTTAAACACCGTGCATTATGGGTAACATACGTAGGAAACCTTTCATAAAGATAGAACTTTAAACGAGTCAAACTCCATTACAAGTTAGATCTTTTCCGAGTCTGAAGACGGCACGCTCTGTATAGAGATTAATATGTGAGACGTTCAGGATGGATTTTTTTTTCTTTTTCTTTTTTAAATTTATTGTAGAACGGTGATTGAAAATCTTCCCCAGACTCCACAACGCTGCTTTAAAAGCCAGTTCCGCTAACTAATCCCCTGCTTTTGTCCCTGTAACCTCTTGTCCCTTGTTCTGGACCCAGCTTTGGCGAGTGTCCCAGAACCTGCATAAAGGCTGAGGATGCAGCGGCGGGTGTTTTTTTTTTTCTCCAAGAGAAACCATCACTGAGATCATGCTGAGAATGTCAATCAGCTTGGAGGCTCATTATTCCACAGCCGCTGCACGGTGAGTGACTGGTGGCTGCTGGATTTCATTCGTCCGGAAGTGTTCTGTAGCTGCTGATTACTCGATTCTTTCAGTAATAAAGACAGGAACAGCATGCAGCCCAGAAAAAATGATAGACTTGGCAGACAATTTTTTTATTTATTTATTTTGGCAGGATTTATCTTTTTTTCTTAAATCGTGGTCTCGTGTAAGTTTTATGTAGCCTTATGAACATCCGATGGCGTGATGCAATAAAGCAGATATAGGATTTCTGCCCCTAGATTAGATTTGTTTACAATAATATTAAAACTAGAAGTGCTTCATTCACCAGAACGATTTCATTACCATGTTTATTAACGAACAATATGCTATCATTTTATAGTTATTTCTTTACAGTTACAGTTACTATTGAGGAACGTCCATGAAACCAGAAGATACGCCAAGCTCCAGTGTCATGTTCCATGTTATGAAGATTTTGGAATCTACCGAACTACCTCGGGTCATGGGGAGCCTGTGCCTATCTCAGGCATCATCGGGCATCAAGGCAGGATACACCCTGGACGGAGTGCCAACCCATCGCAGGGCACACACACACACCCTCATTCACTCACGCAATCACACACTAGGGACAATTTTCCAGAGATGCCAATCAACCTACCATGCATGTCTTTGGACCAGGGGAGGAAACCAGAGTACCCGGAGGAAACCCCTGAGGCACGGGGAGAACATACACAAGGTGGAGGCGTGCTAACCTCTAAGCCACCGTGACCCCAAGATGCATAATGTTTTCTGATATTATTTTCTGAACAATCCAGTGGAAAAATCCTGTTGGCTTTTTGTTGGAGAGAACCAGAGCGACGATCACAACAGGTCGGCCAACCAAAATAAGTCATCTTATCCTGCAGCTCTCTATAACAACATACACACTTAAAGTAAGCATGAAGAATTTGAAGAACTGATTTTTTAGACAGCACTTTTCATTTCAGAAATGTCTTTGTGCAGCATTTCTCAGCACTTTATTAACCCATTATTTTCAGTCCATAGAAAAATGCTTGGAGACACTTAAAAAAAGAAACCGTATAAGATAAAAAAAAAAATCTTTTTCATTTTTTTTCATTGCTTGAGATCAGATTGAGACCGAATGCAGCTTAGATTGTTGAGCAACTGTAGAGTGAACATTATTTTTAGAAAGAAAATATACAGAAAATCTGTATAAATCTGTACCAATCTGTTCTACAGCTTTCATGTAAAAAGAAATGAATCACTGATATAAAAATATTACAAACTCTTTATTTATGGTTCCTTTTACTGACATTTTTTAACAAAACATTAGTTAAGAAAAACTATAAACTTTACTATCAGTAACTGTCACAACCAGGGATGGAAGGAGACAGACCCGTACGCAGGATAGCTTCAAATGAAAAGGGGTTTAATAAATAATGACGACAAAGACGGAAATGACGATAACTGAAACAATACAAATGACGACACTTAACATTGACTAGACATGACGAGGGGTAAACGTAACTAATGATCACTTAAATATAAAAGACAATGATGACACAATAAGGATCAGGTGTGACGACAGGGAGGAGCAGACAAAGGCGAGGCAGACACGTGACAAGAAACAATAACAAATGCACATGGCCAAAAAGTCCGGGCTGAGTCCTGACAGTAACATTAACATTTACATTGTTATTCTACTGTCTTCATCTGTTCCGTCTCTCATTTTGATTAGTTTTTTGTGTATATGGACCTTAAAGTTAACATAAGTTAACTGATAATTATGGAAATTAGTTGTTATTGTCAGTAATGCGGGGGGTAAATCGGACCCAAATGCAAGATAGCGTAAAAAATAAACAGGGTTTAATGAAATAAAAACATGAAACAGGGACGCAGACAAAACCAGATCGGACACGAGACGACACGAGACGACAACAGACGACAAGGATTCCGCGCTGCTCGAGGCAACGCGGCACAGTTAAATAGAAAAGACAGTGAACACATGAGGAACAGGTGTGCAGAGAAGGGGAGGAGTAAACAAGGGCGGGGCAGACATGTGACAGGGAACATAAACAAGCGCACATGGCCAAAGTCTGAGTCCTGACAGTTATACAGGACGTCCAAAACGTCTCTGTACGTAGGGTTTCATCAGTGGATGTGGAGGCCTATCGGTTAAGGTGAGGTTAAGACTACTGATTGGAAGGTTGTGATTTTGAACCCCAGGTCCACCAAGCTGCCACTGTTGGGCCCCTGAGCAAGGCCCTTAACCATCAATTTCTCAGTTGTATGAAATGAGATAAAAATATAAGCCGCTCTGTAAAGCGTCTGCTAAATGCTGTAAATGGATGTTTATGAACGTGTCGTTATACAGCAATGTAATATAAAGTCATTTTACTTTAACCCTTTTTTATTAGTTTTAGTTTATATTTTTAAAAAAATCTTTATATTGATTTTCAACAGGTTCACTTTCATCCTGATATAAGGAAAGGAAAAAAGTAAGCCGATTAGGGAGTGGTACCCAGCTTTAAAGCTTTAATCCTGACGCCAATCTGTCGCTCAGCGGCTTTGAAAACCCACTCAGGTTTAAAAGTCAGCGTTGCGTTTCAGACAGCTTCTCTATATACAGTACAGCTGCATAAATCCAGGTGTTTGGAAGTCGAGGAGTGAGAGGAATTTTAAAGGAGCTTCTTTTCTTACACACAGACTCACTTCTATCAGAAATCGACCACAGGCTTTTTGTAGTGATGTTAATTAAGCCGTGGCCTACATTCGAAAGTTACTTATTTCATTAGATGTTATAATTACGTAAAGTAAAGGTACAGGACTTCATAACGTTCTTCATTACAGCTCGATCATCTCTCTAATGCATAACCGCATTATTCTCTATGGGGAAAACAGAGGAATACAATGTGTATGGTTTACTGGATAAGTGATAGCGCTGCTGCTCCAGGTATTGGGTTCGTTCCCTGAGAACGGATTACCGTCTGTGTGGAGTTTGGAATGT
Source organism: Tachysurus vachellii (assembly GCF_030014155.1). Taxonomy (NCBI): domain Eukaryota; kingdom Metazoa; phylum Chordata; class Actinopteri; order Siluriformes; family Bagridae; genus Tachysurus; species Tachysurus vachellii. The sequence continues at coordinate 20,302,369 of NC_083474.1, forward strand.
TCTCACCTATCCGTCTGGGTTCCTCAAGGTTCTCCTAAGGGCTTTCTCCCACATCCAACTTCCTCTTAAATGCAGGAAGTAGATTAGAGTTTATTTCCTGCCTCACACCCACTGATCACAGAGTGGAATCTACTGTGGATCCACTGTGATGCTGGCCAAGATAATGTACTTACTAAAGATGAAGATGATTAATAAATGAATGAGGAAGAAAATAAAAGAACAAGCAATTAAATATAATGTATTTTGCCTCTAATTAGTTACCTTTATGCTTAGCGTAGCGTACGTTTAGTCAAGATCTCAAATAAATTGTAATAAATGTAATAAAATTTCATGTTGTCATGGGCTTTGGTCAACTCTTAAACTCTCTTTACATTTACATTCGTACATCAAACATGTTTTGGTTACGTTTAAAAAAATCCCCAACCCCGAGTTCACACCTGAGCTGAGAATTAAACCCCCAACGCTGGTGTTTAGTAACAGACTCATCACCACTGCACTGTTCTAGACAGGTTTTAATCCCCTGAATGTAACACTGGAGTTATTCATTCACTCATTCATTCATCTTCTACCGCTTATCCGAACTACCTCGGGTCACGGGGAGCCTGTGCCTATCTCAGGCGTCATCGGGCATCAAGGCAGGATACACCCTGGACGGAGTGCCAACCCATCACAGGGCACACACACACACACTCTCATTCACTCACACAATCACACACTACGGACAATTTTCCAGAGATGCCAATCAACCTACCATGCATGTCTTTGGACTGGAGGAGGAAACCGGAGTACCTGGAGGAAACCCCCGAGGCACGGGGAGAACATGCAAACTCCACACACACAAGGCGGAGGCGGGAATCGAACCCCCAACCCTGGAGGTGTGAGGCGAACATGCTAACCACTAAGCCACCGTGCCCCCCCGCTGGAGTTATTCTGTACTTCAATTCAATTTTAAATTCAGTTTATTTGTGTACCACTTTTAACACTGGACATTGTCTCAAAGCTGCTTTACACAAGTTTAAAATTAAGTTATTGTTTATCTCTAACATCTATCCCTAATGATCAAGCCTGAGGTGACGATGGTGAGGAAAAACTCCCTGAGATGATATGACGAAGAAATCTAGAGAGGAACAAGACTCAGGACCAGAAGTGAACCTCATCCTCTTTTGAGAGACACTGGACAGGAAATAATCTACAACAGTTTGTACTCTGTAGTTCTCGTCATTAGAAACATGTTTAAATTCAGTAATGTATATATTATGTTACGTTTATTTTGATGTAAACTATATGAAATCTGACTGACCACATATTCCTTTTATTTTCCAGTGCATGTGGTCACAACCACTAGTCTGGGAACCTGGGACTAGACCACACCCTAAGTCACTAAATCGTAAAATTTAACGATTCGGTGCAAACTGCCAATTCTAGACAATGTAATCACGTTTTAATTCAACACATTGATTTGTTAAATAAATAAAATAATGCTTTTGTTCGTTCGAATGAAAACATAGCCATGGCTTTTAAAGTACAAGCCGAACAAGCACTACAATTAAACCTCAATTTTAATGTTGTTTACATTTTTATCTTTAAAAACTCACCGTTCAATAGAATCGGTGTCTTCAATTAAGATGTTTTCTTCCTCTGTGTAAAACCATTATACAACTTGACAGCTAGACAATGTGTATTGTTGAAGGGCTCGGCATCGGGGTCTGGACTGTCTTTTGTCCCAATTTAAATTACTTGTTTTTTTTGTTTGTTTTTTTGTTCAACAGAAACTCACCTGGACATCTTAAAGAACGGAGCATGTCTTAAAGCCGACTTTGCATGTCGCCATGGGGAAAAACAGACACACGGTATGAGGTGACCCACTGCTCCGAGGGCATGCGGTGACCCCAATCTGTCTCCTTTAACTTGCAAAATTGGGCTTGATTGTTATTTAAGCAAGATTCCAGAGTAAAACCTGTTGTCTGAATGTGCTGTGTGTTGTGCTGTGTGCTGTGTGTTGTTTATTTATCATCATTAAGACTTAATTGATTGTTCTTTTTTTTTTATTTTAATACAGAATTAAAATTCACTATTAATGTTATATTTATTATCAAGTTCTTGTTGCTAATGAACAGGTTTTTAGCCAAACCTCAAATAACTCGCAAAAACAACAGCATTAAATCTAATGTGTGCTGGAAAGTTCTGGAACAAACATTGTATGCTGTAGCTTTAAAAGTTCCTTCAATGGAGAGAAGATGAAGCTGGTCCAACAAGACAATGTCTCTGTGCACAAAGCAAAGCAAGTCCCATGAAGACATGCTGTGATCAGATAGGAAAACAAGCCATGACGCAAACTCAACCCTAATAAACATCTTTGGGATGAACACAAACATCGACTGAACCCCAGGTGTTGCAAGAATTAAGAGGAGTTAATTTATAATGGGATGTTATACAAGCTGTTCAATATCTGGGTGTGAAGGTCAGGTATCTCTGTACTTCTAGCTGTACAGGGCATCAGTGTACACATCTCATCAATATTCAAATTTATACACAGTACAATGTGTCCTAAAACAATTTCAGGAGAAAAAAAAAAATAAATAAATAACAACACTAATAATAATAATATTAATAATAATAATTCTTCTTTTTCTTCTTCTTATAAATATATAATTATATAATAATTTAATAATAATAACAACAACAACAACAATAATAATAATAATAGTTGTTGTTGTTGTTATTATTATTATTAATTCCCCCTGAAATAATAATAATAATAATAGTAATAATAATAATAATAATAATAATAATAATAATTATTATTATTATTATTATTATTATTATTATTATTATTATTATTATTATTATTATTGTTATTATTATTGTTGTTGTTATTATTATTATTATTATTATTATTATTATTATTATTATTATTATTATTATTATTAATTCCCCTGAAATAATAATAATAATAATAATAATAGTTATTATTCTTATTATTATTATTATTATTATTATTATTATTATTGTTATTATTATTGTTGTTGTTGTTGTTATTATTATTATTATTATTATTATCTGTACAAGGAGAAAAATATCAAATATTAAATATTAAAATATCTTACTGAACCTAATGATGAATGGAATTTACATGAATATTCAAATTTTATTTGGTACATTAATTGGGGAAAATTAAAAAGTATATATTTATGGTAAAAATATCAGAATTATCTGTACAAGTAAAGGGGGAAATATCAAAAATACAAAAATATATTGGGGAACCTAATATATGATATGATTCATGGAATTTATACATAAAACCTGACAAGCTAAAAGCTCCTATATTCATATTATAGATGAGAATAAACGAGATCTATTAATGTAAGAAGATCGGCTGCAGAGACGTTGTTCGAATTCTCAGATCAGTGCCTTCTTTATGTTCAGATTTCTGTACTGCAGTGAGCAGAAGTGATTGTCCATCTTTTGGTGTACATTCATTGTGAAGCACACAGCTGTTTATCTGTAGAGGAGTAAACACTGCCCACACACCTGACCCACATCATATACGCTCCACTTCACCAGCCCAAAGCCCACATTTACAAGCCATGTGAGCCACAGAGATATTCGGCCAATCGTCCGGGTTTTTTGTTGTTGTTGTTACGTTATTTAGGTTGTACATTGCTTGAGGTACATTTGCATTTTGCAGATTTACTGCACTCCCGTAAACAAGCCAACGACAACTAAAATCCGCTCCATAAACCTCTGCTGAAATGACGGCACACCGTGGGTTTATTGACCGCTGAATTCGAACAGGAGTCTTTACAAAACCGAGAGAAGAAGTTCAGCAGAGACCAGGCAGAATTATGTAAGAGAGCGACAAACACACCTGTAAAAGGATGTGTGTCTCACACACACACACACACACACACACACACACACATACACACACACACACACAGGATTACAATGCAATTGCACTGCATACCCAGTGGAAATATTCAACATCTGCTTGCTTAGCTCTGGCAAGACACAAAGAAAAGGTTCTGATCTTTTTAGACCACTACGGTAACACAACTAAATCAAATTTGGTGGTTCGGAGCTTTTTCTACCCGTTCATTAGCAATACAAATACCAATAAATGTCGAGAGTATACCTGCAATTTTTTTCCAAAATTCTAATTTCTAAATTCACCACAAAAAGAGTTAAAATATTTCATAGCTTTTTACTTCACTTTTAGCACAAAATAAAATGCTGTCTAGAACCTGTACGTAAGCCCCGCCCCCCCCGGGCCTTGGGGGTGTGTCTAGGACTATTAGTAGCTGATCATTAACACTAAACAGCATCAGTGTGTCTTTGGCTTTTCTACTTTTTTCCCTTTTCTTGAAATTTAGATGACGGTGGAGTTCGAGTGAGTTGGCAGAGGAGTGTTTTACTAACTTGGGGCTTTATAGTGCCAGAACATCTCTACCTCAGCATCTCGTCGTCCTAATTAAAGGGGACGCCGTGGGTGAAGGTGGCAGTAAGAAATCCTACACAGCTCAATAAAACCTCTTGTTTAACTCTGCACCATTCTCAATTTTTCGCTAGTTCTCTAAGCTTCTGTCAGGGTTGCTTCAACTGGATATGGGCGTGGCTATGTGCATGGGCGTGGCTATGTGCATGGGCGTGGCTCTGGTGTAGTGTCTCAGTCTCAAACGCTATTGGCTCAGACAAGCGCTTCAATGTCACTCTGTCAACATAAAGAATTGTATCATAGCGCTCCAGACAGGAAAACCGGGAAAACAGGGAAAACTTTTACAGGCACGACAAAAGAAATCAAAGTACTTTCCTGAACACTGAACACAGACTAATCCCAGTGAGGGTTATTTACTCAAACAAGTGAAATAAACAAATGGAAATATATTTAAAAATCCTAGCCTTAATTTCATTTTTAGACAAGAAAACTTTTTATTTTCTTATTTTTTGCGCCGCTTGCTACCTGAACTGTGTTCGGAACAAACAGCACAGCTCCGAGAGATCAACTTTCAGGTTAAGTTCTGAGATGTTAAAGAACGTCTTTAAGAAAGTTTAAAGAAAGTTTTTAGCTGTTGATAGTTGAATCGTTTTTAAATAAATAAATTAGGGTGTGATAAGATTTAATAAGCACGACTCCATCCCTGATAACTAGCAAAATATTTTCATATTAATAAATAAGTTATGCATTTTACATTAGAACCTAGTTATATAAATGTTTTAGGAGTAAATAAAAAATATCTTGTCTCATAAAGTCAAGTGTAATAAAGACAACTGGGAGTAAAAAATGAAATAACTCAGGATGAAGACGTAAAAAAAAGAAAAGAAACAGCATTTATCTTACAGCAAAATCACCAAATCCACATAAACGTACATTATTTTGTGCACAGATCTTAAAAACATTAATATTTACACACACAGCTGCACACACAGCTGTCCTTCCAAATGTAATAAACCTTCAGTGGTCAAACACACACACACACACACACACAGAAGAGACGGGGGGCGGTTTAAAGAAATCGACAGGAAAAACACTGATATCCGTTCCTTTAAAGTGAAATGCACACGGCCTTCGGTAAAGCTTCACTCTGAGCAACCATAAAGAGCCTGAGCTTTTCACTCCAATTTCCTGCTTTCACTTCCTGTCACATACACACCGTTACACACCGTCATTAAGCCTGAAACACACACACACACACACACACACACACACACACACATCGTATTCACCTCATACACATTCACCTTCCTCTGCCTCTGACATTCCCTCCCTTTACAGTTCCTTAAAATCCTTTTCACAGTTTACCATCAAACACGGAAACACACACAGAGCAGATAGATAGATAGATAGATAGATAGATAGATAGATAGATAGATAGATAGATAGATAGATAGATAGATAGATAGATAGATAGATAGATAGATAGTTGGTGTTGATCTAAAATATGACAAATTAGTAAATATTTAGTTATGTTATAAAAAAATAAATACATGAAAGAATGAATGAATCAATGAATGAAAATTAAAATTACATGATGGACGGAGGGAATTAAAAACATTAGACAAATAAATAGATAAAAAAGACTAATAAATGAAAAAATGAATTGATAAATAAATAAATAAATAAATAAAAGAAATGATAGATAGATAGATAGATAGATAGATAGATAGATAGATAGATAGATAGATAGATGACAAATGTGTAAATATTTAATTTTATAGACAAAAAAGGAAAACGTACATGAATAAATGAATAAACAATAAAACTACATGATTGAAGAAAGGAAGGAAGGAAGGAAGGACGGAAGGAAGACTACACAAATAATAAAACATTAAACAAATAAATGGATAAAATATAAAAATAGATGAATAAATAAATAAACAATAGATAGATAGATAGATAGATAGATAGATAGATAGACAGATAGATAGATAGATAAATAAATAATAGATAGATAGATAGATAGATAGATAGATAGATAGATAGATAGATAGATAGATAGATAGATAGATAGATAGAGCTTCGTGTTTGCGTGTCTCCTCTGTCTTCTCTGTCTATAAGCAGTTATAAAGTTGACATCCCTGAGAGACATCAGCGCTCTGGTCCTGATCCACACGTCTAACCTTATAATCTTCAAGTTTAGGGTTCAAATAAAACCACACACACACACACACACACACACACACACACACACACACACACACACACACAAACACACACACACACACCTCGGTGTTCATCACCTGTTTGCATCTACAGTCACATTAAGTCTGATCTGTGATGTGTTCTATCAGATACAGAAACTTTAATCATATCTCAGACTGTAAAGAATAATAAACACAGAAGTTTAATATTATTTTTTAAGATCAATGATCATCAGTGTTTCTCTCTTCATCAGTGTTTCTCATCATCATCAGTGTTTCTCATCATCATCATCATCATCATCATCATCATCAGTGTTTCTCTCTTCATCAGTGTTTCTATAATAATAAAAAAATGTAATCAGCAGATCAGATCACTTACCTCTTCCCCACGGTGAAGTGTGTGTGTGTGTGTGTGTGTGTGTGTGTGTGTGTGTGTGTTAGGGATCAGAGTTCCTCTACACTCCCGGTTCTCGGTGTTTTTGCGTGTCACTGCTCCGCATGTTGCTTTCCCGCCGCCGCTGTTTTCTCTCTGTGTGTGACGCACTTCATCCGGTCTCACCGATAATCCGATTTTTTCCCTCACGATTTATTTCGTGCTTGACTCAAGAGCACCGGACAAGCGAAAGTGGGTCTGAACCCCGCAGCGCGTGCCTCTCGCCTCTCGCTCGCGCGCACAGTAGAGCGCAGCATCGACGAACGGACGGGTTTAAGGCGGACAGCGAAGAGGCTCTGCGCATGCGCACAGTTTCTGACACACACACAACACACACACACACACACACACACACACACACACACGCATATATAACATAAATATCTAAAATATTACTGTATGCTTATATAAACATAATACATATAACGTTTATAAATAATACACACAATATGAATAACAATAAATATCATTTTCTTTATGTTTGATTGTTTATAAGTTTTTATTTGTGGATTATTTACATGAATTCGCTTAAAAGTCCAATTCAACAATCTCAATCTGTGGCAACTAATCTAAAATGGTTTATTTAAATATTTACTTGTTTATTATTTTTGATCAACACTATCTATCTATCTATCTATCTATCTATCTATCTATCTATCTATCTATCTATCTATCTATCTATCTATCTATCTATCTATCTATCCATCTATCTATCTACCTATCTATCCGGCTGCCCTAACCGTCCGCCCGCCTGTCAGTCCGTCCGTTCTTCCATCCAATACTCCATCCATCCATCCATCCATCCATCTATCTATCTATCTATCTATCTATCTATCTATCTATCTATCTATCTATCTATCTATCTATCTATCTATCTATCTATCTATCTATCCATTTTTATGTCAACAGCTGATGTTCCTGATGATGTATTGAAGCAGAAGCAGTAAATTACAGAGCAGTCGAGCAGAAAGCGGGGGTTAAACTGTGACTGAGCAGATGCAGGAGCTCGAGTACTTCTTTCCTGAAGGCCAACAATACAGGAACTATGTAACATTACAGGTACATTATAAGATGTCTCACTTTTAATAGGTCTGTTAATGAATCCAATCATCTTCTAATCTTCTGACCTTCAGGTTCTTTTCTCTCAGCTCTACAGTACAGAGTTACCTCATGAACACGTTTTTCTCAGTGACTAAAGTGAGGAGGAAACGATATTGTTAGCATAAAGTTGATCTTATTATAAACTTTAGCAACCTAGCATGTTGGACTACTGAACCAGAAGGTTCTGAGTTCGAATCCCAGGTCCACCAAGCTGCCACTGCTGAGCTCCTGATCTCCTGAACTCCTTTTCTCTGGATAAGGGCATCTGCCATAAATCTAAATGGTGTTTGAAACCTGTGTGTGGTGTTTAAAGCTAAGACGGCTTTAAACACACAACCATACTCTTTGTACCCTGCATATCTCCACCTGGTTTAGGTATATAGCCAGAAAATATCACAGCTGGTCAACAGCACAGTGATTCCTTACGAAAGCATGGGAGACATGAAATGTGCCAGAAGCACTGATATATAATTGACCTTTAATTACACTTGATAATAGAACTTTGAGATCAGTACAGCAAGAAGAAATAAGTAATCAGTATCAGTAGATAAATGTAGTTTACATAATAAATCCAGTTTCTTTAAATTAAAAATGTTTAGTGATGCTGCATCACAGCTCCAGGGTCCAAGGTTTGAGCCTAAAACCTGGTTTATAGTCTGGGTGAAGTTTCACCAGGATGTTCCTCCGTATCTGCTTCATGATGGTACTGTAGGTTCATTAGCTGAACTAAAGTCCCCCTAAACTTGTGTCTCATTCAGGACGAATCCACAGTATAGATACTGGGATACATTCACTGTGACCCTGACCCTGATATATAAGAAATATAGTATGGAATATCCATAAATGTAAATCTCTCTCTCTCTTTCTCTCTCTCTCTCTCTCTCTCTCTTTCTCTCTCTCTCTCTCTCTCTCTCTTTCTCAAAAATTTAAATTATGAAGATGTAATTTATTTAGATTAAAATAAATGATATGCTGTAAATGTAGATTTTTACAGTGGAGACAGAAAATAATCTGATTTAATCTTTCTTTCTTTCTTTCTTTCTTTCTTTCTTTTTTCTATTGACACAACTATATCTAGTTCTTATTACAATTCTTTCTTTCTTTCTTTCTTTCTTTCTTTCTTTCTTTCTTTCTTTCTTTCTTTCTATTGACACAACTATATCTAGTTCTTATTAAAATTCTTTCTTTCTTTCTTTCTTTCTTTCTTTCTTTCTTTCTTTCTTTCTTTCTTTCTTTCTATTGACACAACTATATCTAGTTCTTATTAAAATTCTTTCTTTCTTTCTTTCTTTCTTTCTTTCTTTCTTTCTTTCTTTCTTTCTATTGACACAACTATATCTAGTTCTTATTAAAATTCTTTCTTTCTTTCTTTCTTTCTTTCTTTCTTTCTTTCTTTCTTTCTATTGACACAACTATATCTAGTTCTAATTAAAATTCTTTCTTTCAGGACTGATTTTCCTTGAGTCTAATCTCTTCCACTGAAGCACTTGATCAGATGAACTTGCGGAGTTCGTACCAGTACTTAGAGTTTACAGTGTCATTAAAGCAACAGCGTATCAAATTCTATCATAAATATTTCTACCTACTTCCAAATGACCACATGTAGCCTACACCCTGGAGATCCGATCACTCAAACCAGATCGGACGCATGTGGGACTCATATCTCCGCATCTCATTTGTAGTCTGAACAAACGTCTCAATGCATCAAAAGCTCAAATTATCCACCGCATCGTTTCCTGAGCAGGAAATCCAAGCATCTGCTTTTGATAGCTTCATTTGTCGTCTCATCTGTCACTTTCCTTCATATCTGAACCAATCTGGAAATGTACACGAGTTAGAATTCATGGGACATTTCAGCCTGAATATAAATGCAGCAGATGACTGATGTAATAAATGTGTGTGACAGACAGCAGGAGCGACGTATAAAATCCAATCACGAGTGGTCACCGGAGACGCACTCATACTGCACAGGGCTATGCGTCTCTGCTGTCTGATCTTCTCTTATCCGATAAACCTGGACCTGTGTGAATGGACCTAAGGTTAAATTAAAGGAAAAAATTCCTTTAATTTTTAAAAAAAAAAAAAATTAAACTAAGGTCGAATTAAATCGATCTCAGGAAAATTTCTCTTTTAGGAAATTACTTAAATAAGTCTTTATTTTGTCACACGTACATTAAAGAACGTTAAATGTCCCAACTTTTTGGAGGTTGGGGTCAAAGCACAGGGTCAGCCATGATACAGGGACCCTGGGGCAGAGAGGGTTAAGGGCCTTGCTCAAGGGCCCAAAAGTGGCAGCTTGAACCCTCATCCTCCGAACGACATCCCAAAGCCTTAACCTGTCTGTAGCTGGTCTTGTCTCAGTCTTGGTTGTGGTCTTGACTTGTGTTGTCTTATGTTTTTGTTTTTGGTCTCACTTGCATTTGGACCCCATTAAGATTTGGTCTTGTCTTGCCTTGTCCTGCTCTTGGACATGACAATGGTGGAATTTTTTGGACCCTATTTGGTATTTATTGGAAAAAAATAAATAGAGGTGGTTGAATTGTACTGTGCACAGGTTCTGTTTGATATGCCTCTATTCATACATGTTCATTTCAGTTCAATCCTCTTTTATCATTCAGCATCTCATCGTCTGACTCGTCCGAGTGTGTGAGAGAGCAGATATCCGAGCTGATTCCGTGTGCTGTTTTATCCTTTAGCTTGCTTGTGTTTCTGAAATTCAGCCCGAAGTGGCCGCAGTGGCGTCATTATCTCGATCGATGAGATCAGGAATGACCTCGGGGTCAGAGTCAGAGATTGGACAGAGGGATGAGATATGTGTGCATGTGTATGCATGCGTGTGTGTGTGTGTGGGTGTGTGTGGTCTGTGTGGCAAGCAATAACGTTATGACCTGAATCGATGGGATCAGTACTAACCCTGAGGTTAGAGACACAAATTGGATAGAGAGAAGAAATCCATGTGCGTGTGTGTGTGTGGGTGGGTGTGTGTGTGTGTGTGTGTGTCTGCGCCCATACAGAAATGTCACATAAACGTCCTCTTTGAAATTGACACATATTTTTTTGAAGATGTGTCACATTATTATTATTATTATTTTTTTTTGAATAATATTTTTGATTTATTTCTATATCCTTTTTTTCCCACTAAGTTCAACATCACGCTCATTTTAAGCCTGTAAAAAAATCGCTCTCGATTTAGACGCATTACGTCGGCTTTATTATAATTTGAAGGCTTATTTCTTTTTTATGAAACAGTAACAATAAAGTGAAGTGTCAAATCTGGCAATAATTCAACAGTAAACGGTCTTCTACGGTGAAGACTTTAAATTCCTGACATTATACTAAAGACGGACGTTAAATAATTGCGGAAAGCGGTCATAGTATTAAATCATACAACATTCATAGGGTTATGTCATCAGCCAATCATGTAGCAGCAGAGGATTGCATTAAATCGTCCAAGACTCAATAAAAAAGAGCTCCTGTTACTGTTCATATTGAACATAAAATAAGGAAGTAAGTCTTAGTGACTTTTCCACCAAAAAGAACCGGGTGCTGGTTCAGAGCTAGTGCTGGTGCTGGTTCAAAGTTGGTTCCACTGGCGAACCTTCTAAGAACCGGTTTGCCTTTCCATCAGATAGAGAGCCGTCACACAGAGCCGAGTCTGACGTCACTGTATACGTGTCACGTTACACAGCAACTTTAGCGCAGCAGCGACAAACACAAACACATCAACAATGGCTGATGTTGCTTTACTGTTAATGCTCATGGCTTTGTGAACCTACATTGGCATCCAAACGCGGCGAATCCAACGTGTACGTGCAGCTCCATGTAATCTGTATAAACGGAGGTTTGTTATCAAGAAAGTACATAACGTTATTTTATCATTAACACAGAAAAAAGTTAGCCTTAGCATGTAGCTACTTACTATCATGTGTGCTGATAATGTATCATATCGCGGTAAAGTAAAAGTGTATTAAACATTAGTATACTTAAGGTACATTATCAAATGCGCTAACAGTAGCCCCGCCCACAGCCCCGCCCTAAGCCCCTGACACAAGCGGTTCTTAAGTCTAGACCAACAACGTTTTGGTGCTACTTAAGAACCACTTTTCCTGGTTCAGAGCCGGTGCTTTGGCTGTCGAAAAAGAAAGAACTGGTTCTAAATTAGGCTCCGAACCAGCACTCAAACTGCCTCGGTGGAAAAGGGGCAATAGTGACTTTTGCATGGCATGATTGTTAGCAGATGGGCTAGTGTGAGCATTTAAGAAGCTGCTGTTGGGATTTTTGCACACAACAATTGGAAAATTTGGACATTTTTATTGATGGTTTTTGTGTTGTGTTCTTGTTCAAAACCCCTAATGCACTTTCACAATGCAAGGCAGGTTTATTTCTACAGCAAAGCAATGTAGCAGGGCTAGAAATAAATAAATAAATAAATAATAAAGATATTCTCAGACTATTGTGGTGTTTGAAAGGGTCCAGATGAGTTGTATAGTCTGAGTGGCTCAGAAGGAATTGCTGTAGTTAGATCTGTTGGTGGTGGTGCTGGAGGAGCCATGGATACTCCAGGACCTTCTGCCAGATGGCAGGAGAGTGAAGAGTCCATGAGAGGGATACGAGAGTGGTGGGAAAAGAATGAGTGTTTTTAAAATCTTCTAAATTGACTATCCATCCTGACATCGGTGGAATCTTGTATTATATGACTATTAGAGATGAGCCGGATACTCGGCTGAAACGAGTATCCGGTACGGATACGTGCTAACGCTAAACGTACTAGCCACTAAGCCACCATGCCCCCCAGGAAGGATGCAATGTCTCAATAATTACTCTTTACCATAATTCATGGTGAGCAGAAAAACATCTCAGGCTGAGGAGTAATTGGACATTTAGACAGATTGAACAATCATCGGGGGCACGGTGGCTTAGTGGTTAGCACGTTCGCCTCACACCTCCAGGGTTGGGGGTTCGATTCCTGCCTCCACCTTGTGTGTGTGGAGTTTGCATGTTCTCCCCGTGCCTCGGGGGTTTCCTCCGGGTACTCCGGTTTCCTCCCCCGGTCCAAAGACATGCATGGTAGGTTGATTGGCATCTCTAAATTGTCCGTAGTGTGTGATTGTGTGAGTGAATTAGAGTGTGTGTGCCCTGCGATGGGTTGGCACTCCGTCCAGGGTGTATCCTGCCTTGATGCTCGATGACGCCTGAGATAGGCACAGGCTCCCCGTGACCCGAGGAAGTTCGGATAAGCGGTAGAAAATGAATGAATGAATGAACAATCATCTAGCCTTAAAGGTTTTCCTGGGTAAACTATTGTACTGTACCTGGAGGTCAGATGAAATTCCCCAAATTCTACAAATTCTTCAGATTTATAAACCGAGGCATGATAGCAGATAGTCACCTTTATCCTATTCATTCCCAGCCACCCATTCACTGAGCTGTGTTGTGCACTGATATGCTTGTTGGAGTGTAGCCTGCTGACAAACCCCATGATTTATAGCCTACTTCAAAAATCCGCCTGGTTTAATTTCCCAGTCAGCCACATGTTGGCTCATGCTCCCTGCCTCAGTCCTGCTTCGAAATAGTCTCTATCTCCATTCAGCACAGCCTGGACACAATGGCGATGGAAGACAACGGCACACAACAGAGCCATTCGCTTCAGAAAGACCTCATTCCCCACTGGGTGCCTTCTTCACAAAACTGTTCCATTTAAACTCCAGACCTTTTCCTCCTCGCACAACCGAGCGGGGATTAAAGAGAAACGAGTGTGGTCGTCAAAGCCTCACACCTCGCTGTGTGCTATTCAATCTAAGCTCCGAGGGTAGAAAATCCACGTGGTTCTTCTCTTTCTGTCTCTCAGGCAGGGCTTCATTTCACCCACGGGTTTAAATCTCCGCCTCGTAAGATGGAGGTTAACCTCTTAATAGCCTCGGTTTTAAGCCACCAGCATAAACTTCTAGTGTTCCTGGAAAAAAATAAAAGAGAGAGGAACACTTTTAACAATGATCCTTGAACAAATGAACCAATTTTAAGCCTATACTTTACTCCCTAAGAAGAAAACTTCAATAAAACCAGACTTTTACACTCTAGAGTACAATTATAAATCATTTCCTGTCTATAACTCCAATATATGGACAAAATATATACACAATATATACTCTTGTATCTTGTTTGTTTTTTCTTGCTACAAAGCAAATGGTTCAATTAGCACACCGATTTTTGGTTAATTAACACGTTATCAACTCAACTGATCTCCATATTGGCTTGAGCACACATAACTTGGTCTGACTCACAGAACAGAAACAGGACGTAAGTAAAATTAAATGAACTCCAACCAGCTCAGGCAGATCCAGTCCTAAACACATTAGAATGGTTGAATTTCCTGGTCTTTGATTGTCCTGAGAGAGGGGCACGGTGGCTTAGTGGTTAGCACATTCGCCTCACACCTCCAGGGTTGGGGGTTCGATTCCCACCTCTGCCTTGTGTGTGTGGAGTTTGCATGTGTGAGTGAATGAGAGTGTGTGTGTGCCCCCTCATTGAACATTCATTCATTCATCTTCTACCGCTTATCCGAACTGTCACAGGGAGCCTGTGCCTATCTCAGGCGTCATCGGGCATCAAGGCAGGATACACCCTGGACGGAGTGCCAACCCATCGCAGGGCACACACACACTCTCATTCACTCACACAATCACACACTACGGACAATCAACCTACCATGCATGTCTTTGGACCGGGGGAGGAAACCGGAGTACCCGGAGGAAACCCCCGAGGCACGGGGAGAACATGCAAACTCCACACACACAAGGCGGAGGCGGGAATCGAACCCCGGCCCTGGAGGTGTGAGGCGAACATGCTAACCACTAAGTAAACCCCCCCGTAGATTCCTGCTGCTGGACCAACTGTGGGGCAGATGGACTAATGGGCTAATTTACAGGTAAAAAATTTCCAGTTCCAGTGTTTTGAAAGAGTCGAACGTAAAGCTGGAACTTCAGGTTACAAGGCTTGTTTTTTGCAAATATTTTCTAACGCTTTCAAATTACAATTCAATTAGTCCATTCATCACATTCAGATGCATAGTGCTAATAGTGAAAAATAATTCTTAACAGCTTCCGACAGTCTGTTAGGAACAGAAGGTTTAGTGTGAAACAGGAAATATGTCACGCTGCTGGCTCGTTTTCTGGGGAAAGAGTTTGATTTCATGATTCATTCAGGGACGGAAACATACACAATCATACACTTAATATAAGTGAAATGAGAATTGAGTACACATATAACGTTAATGTTAAACAGTGGTTTCCTTTGCTGACACAAAGATTAGCCATTATTCCTTAAATTTACATAGTGGAATTATTGTTATTGCTGCAGAGTCCCATAAAAGATATAAAAGGAAGTGAGCTACATAAAACTGCAGCGTCTTCCCTACTCCAGAAAAACAAGAGCATTCATAGACCCCGAGAGACAGACAGTGTGTCTCACTGACCCTTCAGTTATATAAGCGATGTTCCAGGAGTGAGAGCTGTGCTTATATTAACACAAACAATACAAGAGACTATAAGTAAGAAATAAAACACTTCAGGCGTTCGCTCATGAAGAGCAGAGTTACTGTTGACTCCCTGAACGTTGCCTGTTTTCCAATAACAGAACAGTCTGAAGTGGTCCAACTGCAACATGTCAACAATTACAAAAAAAATGTATGAATTAATTTATATTGAAAGATTTGTTTATAGTTACATCGTGTGTATCTGTGGAATAAGTTATTTCCTGTTATCACTTGTATTATAGCAGCTACATTAAAAAAAAAACAAAAAAAAAACATAGCATGTCACATGACCAAGAAACCAGAAAGGAACTGGAGAAAGAACTGGAGATTTCTTCTGTAAATGTTACATAAATATCCCTGAATATGTGACTCATTACATTTCCTTTCTGCTCCAGCAGAAGCCAAGCCATCACATCTCACGTCGGGGTCACTTCCTGGTTTAGCACTGATTTAAGGAGAATATTAATAGTGATTTATTGTGAAGTCTTGCTGATATATACTCTCGTGTGCCTTCTGAGCCAGTTAGGCCTGGGTTTTATCATCCAATAATTTCAGAATATTAAGTGATAAATTTGAGCTACTAAGTCATGAGATATCTTATATTTAACTACGAGATACTACTTATAATTCTGAGATAAAAGTCATCATTTTTAAGACACGAATGAATCTTTAGCAAATTGGCAATTGGACTGTTATGAAACAGAAGTTATTTTTATTTCTTTTGTAACTGCTATGCTTCTTACCTGAGGCTGTAAAACTTACGTTTATTCTTTTCCTCATGTGGAGATATTATATACTGTATAAAAAGTTTGCTGTGTGTGTGCATTTAGATCCGCCGCCGCTGCCGCTGCGGCTACTGCTGTTGTTGTTGTGCATGGAGAGGAAAATGACAGGGTGCAGAGGCGGGATCGAGCAGAGAAAGCGGAGGAAAACTTCAGGTAGCAAGGAGATGGAGATCATTAGAGCAATTTTCACCCTGTGTCTGAAACCAGAGGAGACGTCCAGCTAGCTGCACTACAGAAAAATAAATAAATAGTTAACAATCAAATGAATGAACACCAGCACTACTCAACTCTTCTGTTCAAGACAATCAGATCAGAATATTACAAAATATTATACCACAAAGCTGCTGAATTCTAGATCCTGGTTAATCGAAATCTGAGTATTGATTCATTTCCAAATGAACTCTGACAATAGTGTAGCTCTGTAGCTCGAGCTCTGTGACTTGTATCACGGACAATGCACAATATGACAATGCATATTAATCCTACTTCTGATATTGGACTCTTCCTTTTAGAGAAATTTCCCATTGTGGGACGAATAAAGGTATATATCTTATCTTTATTTTATATGAATTAACAGATAAAGATCTTAAAAATTTAAAGGTGAAGTTTTATTTAAGGAGATGGGAAATCCAAGGGTGAATGAAGACCTATGTGAAGAAATTTCATAATTCAGGCCCATTTCAGGCCTCGGGGGGTTTCCTCTGGGTACTCCGGTTTCCTCCCCCGGTCCAAAGACATGCATGGTAGGTTGATTGGCATCTCTGGAAAATTGTCCGTAGTGTGTGATTGTGTGAGTGAATGAGAGTGTGTGTGTGCCCTGTGATGGGTTGGCACTCCATCCAGGGTGTATCCTGCCTTGATGCCCGATGACACCTGAGATAGGCACAGGCTCCCCGTGACCCGAGGTAGTTCGGATAAGCGGTAGAAGATGAATGAATGAATGAATGAATGAATGAACTGAATTGAACATGGATGAGCAAGTTTGGTGTGGAGGAGCTTGACTGACCGGCCCAGTGTCCTGACTTCAGCTCGATAGAACACCTTTGGGATGAATTAGAACAGAGACTGCGAGCCAGGTCTTCTCGTCCAACATCAGTTCCTGACCTCACATATGCAATTCTAAAGGAATGGTCAAAATTCCCATAAACACACTCCTTAACCTTGTGGAAAGCCTTCACAGAAGTGTTGAAGCTGTTATAGCTGCAAAGGTTGCAAATAGATTAGGAATAGAATGTGATTGAAGTTAATGTGCATGTAAAGGCAGACGAGACACAATTTATATATATATATATATATATATATATATATATATATATATATATATATATATATATATATATATAGTGTATATAGATACAGATAGAGTGACTGTGATACATGCTTAATTTCATGAGTCACTCCTGATACTTTTGTAGGAATTAGAAGTTATTAATAAGGATTATATATAGAGTATATGCAGTAGCATCAGTATTAGCACTGTAATCCTGTTCCACACGATAGAAGACCAAACACAACATAATATAGTATTCTCATTTACCTTCACTTCGTTTAGCTGTCTTTACTTGTCATATCCCATCCACCAGCTAGCTTTACAAAGATATATTTACCTCATGTTGGCTGGAGCATGTCCAATTATCCGAGCAGCTCTGTCGTGCCTCACCGAGGACACACAGGCTGGAGTGATTGGTTCTCAGCACAAAGGTTCCACTGGAACTAACTTCATTTCTCTCTTTGGATATGAGAGTCCTTCGCAGCCTCCCATAGCCTGGCCAGGCTGAAAATAGCGTGATGGGTGGATGACACCAAGCCGTAACGGATGAAGCCCTCAGCAAATTACTGCCTTAGCTCTAGCTAATGAATGCTAAGCACTCAGCGCTCCCAACACCTCAGGGGAGTCCTGTGGAAACAACTTGATGTTCCTGGTCACTTGGACTGACATGTTAAATCAGGAAAGAGCATTTATACCTAGTGCTGCTAGTGGGTTTCAGGTTTAAAGACACAAATATGTACAAACAAAAATAAGAAATACTTGAAAATAAATGTATTTTTGTTACTGTACTTAAATATATCTTTGGTGTGTTTATACTTTATTGTATGGTATAGAAACAAATTGCTAGCTTTATTATGTTTCAGAAAAGAAAAACACAATATACACTGCCATCTTTGTGTAGTGTTAAACTGACCTTACCTTAGTAAAATCTTTTCCTATACTGGATGAAACAAAGACTTAAAAATGAGCTGGGTCTTTTTCCTGCGTAGAAGATATTATTTGATTTGAAGCATAATGATGATGTAGGTTTTTGCTAATTTGCTACGTTTAGCTGACTATATTATCTGTGTGGCGGGCACGGTGGCTTAGTGGTTAGCACGTTCGCCTCACACCTCCAGGGTTCGGGGTTCGATTCTTGCCTCCGCCGTTGTGTGTGTGGAGTTTGCATGTTCTCCCCGTGCCTCGGGGGTTTCCTCCGGGTACTCCGGTTTCCTCCCCTGGTCCAAAGACATGCATGGTAGGTTGATTGGCATCTCTGGAAAATTGTCCGTAGTGTGTGAGTGTGTGAGTGAATGAGAGTGTGTGTGTGTGTGTGTGTGCCCTGTGATGGGTTGGCACTCCGTCCAGGGTGTATCCTGCCTTGATGCCCGATGACGCCTGAGATAGGCACAGGCTCCCCGTGACCCGAGGTAGTTCGGATAAGCGGTAGAAAATGAGTGAGAGTGAGTGAGTTGAATGGCGTCAAACTCACATAACAACACACCGCTACAGTAGCTTTAGTGCGTTTTTAGAATTTAAAATCTTTAAAAAGACATTCGTAAGACGTCTCATCTCGCCAGCCGGAGTGTCGTCGGCCATCTCGAAATGTTGTCTGTAAGTATAGTACTTGATCGAAGACACACATTAGCCATAGCCTAATTTAGCCTGATCTAAGACACACATTAGCCATAGCCTGATTACAGATGCTGAATAATACTTTCAAGCAAAATGGTGTATAAAACAGTTTGAGACCAGTAACAAAAATATTCTTTACATGAAAACATACCTGATTACATTTATTTGACTGGTTACCTCCATTTATAACTGTAAGATTTTGACACAAAGCTATAAATCCTTCATAGCGCCAAACATCAGTAAGTAACGCATTGTAGTAAGAAACTGTTGTTTTCTGGCGTTGTTGTGCTCAGTGGTACGCCTGGGGCATATACAGACCCATTCATTCAAACAGCCGTGACGCTCACATTTCAGAGACAGGCTGGGATGTATTTCTGCTACTCGAGTCTGTTCGTGTCAGTTCAGAGGCAATCATAACAGGGAGGTTCTTATGTCCCTCAGCTTTTCCCCTTCAGGCCTGTCGAAGGTCTTCAGTCAAAATCACAATTCTGGTGTGATACGTATACTCTAGATTGGTGGATATGGCTCTAAACTTACACACTGTGTAAAAGAAGTGTTTCTCAAACATGCCATAACAATGTAGACGATGTAGAATAATGAATAATGTTTTCTAATGGCTAAGAAACTACTAGAAACTTTCCAGGGACATCGCTTCATCTTTATAATTTACTATGTCACTATCATTATGGAGGACAGTGCAATATGGTTTAGCAAGGGTGCTAAAGATGTTATAGCACCAGCTGGATCTGTGGTCATCTTTATCTATAGTCATCTGTATCTACAGCAACAACTGTGTCTAGTCATCTGTATAATAATAATAATAATAATAATAATAATAATAAGAAGAAGAAGAAGAAGAAGAAGAAGAAGAAGAGGTTTTTAATTTACCTTTACTACTACCTTGACTACCAACTGGAATAAGCTCGAATCCCAGGCCCCTGAGCAAGGGCTTTAACCCTCAATTTCTCAGTTGTATATAAATAAGATAAAATGTTAATCACACTGGATTAAGGATGTCTGCTAAATTCCATAAATGTAAAAATAATATTCATTTAATGCTTGCTGAGGGGGCACGGTGGCTTAGTGGTTAGCACGTTCGCCTCACACCTCCAGGGTCGGGGTTCGATTCCCGCCTCCATTTTGTGTGTGTGGAGTTTGCATGTTCTCCCCGTGCCTCGGGGGTTTCCTCCGTGTACTCCGGCTTCCTCAAGACATGCATGGTAGGTTGATTGGCATCTCTGGAAAATTGTCCGTAGTGTGTGAGTGTGTGAGTGAATGAGAGTGTGTGTGTGCCCTGTGATGGGTTGGCACTCCGTCCAGGGTGTATCCTTCCTTGATGCCCGATGACGCCTGAGATAGGCACAGGCTCCCCGTGACCCGAGGTAGTTCGGATAAGCGGTAGAAAATGAATGAATGAATGAATGATGCTTGTTGCCCTGATTCATATCAATTGTTGCCTCAGATCAGAAGCTAAAATTCTCCCGTTGCTACACAGCTATCTGTAATCCTGTCCGGTTCTAATATCCATTTGTATTCCAAATTTATCAGCTCAGTAATAATATTTTATTAAATCATGTTCTGCTCTTCAGACCAATCATGCTTCAGCACTTTGAGATCCTGCCTCATACAGTAGAACCCAAAGCCTTCTCCTCAGCTCTGCACCACCCTTCTCCATTCTCTCACCTGTCTTTACTGCAGCCACTTCTCTTTCTCTCGCTAACGTCGTTATTATCGCTTTCGCTTCGAGCCGAGACACTCGAGTGAAACCTG
Organism: Tachysurus vachellii; assembly: GCF_030014155.1. Taxonomy (NCBI): domain Eukaryota; kingdom Metazoa; phylum Chordata; class Actinopteri; order Siluriformes; family Bagridae; genus Tachysurus; species Tachysurus vachellii. Next base: position 20,323,512 of record NC_083474.1, read on the forward strand.
GAGTAGCTTATTTGTGTAATTAATGTAACACCATCCCAGAGTCAGACCCTGTGCATGTGCATACTCTTCTCCCAACCATGAAATAACCTCCTATAGTTTAAAAAAAAACAAACATGGCAATTAAATCACTTTATCCATCCTTGTTCGTGTTCCCTCTCGACTTCTTCCTCAGAGCTGTACCTGGTGTTGTCGGGCTCTAGAGTCCAGCCATGCGTTTGACAGCAGTTTAATCATTATAAGCGCAGTGGTGTTCGGGTTCTCCAGCTGTGAAGAACTCCACTGGAAGCCTTTGTGTAATGAGACTGACATTCATGGCAGGGGACCTCTCACTGATTGCTTAATGCATGCAAATGGGATGTTAATATGTGAGCTACACGCAGAGGCGAGTTTCTCTCAAACCTGCCAAACGTCGCCGCCCCCAACCTAACGCGCTGAAATTAAAGACATTATCGAAAGTGTCAGCTGCTTGAAAACAGCATTTTCTACACGGCATCTTTATTTCCTTTGAAGTTTGTCAGGCTCCTATTAGCGACGTGATTTGCTTTTCATTTCTGGAGTACGTCTTGCTACTATTAACATCAACCGAGTGTGTCTTTGTTGACCCCACACGCTCACGCACACACCAACGCCTACGCCTACGTGCCGCTTTTGATCTGCTTGGAGTGCATGTAGGCTTTGAATAATAGATAAAATCCCAGATAAAAAGGTATGACATTTCCCATGCCATTCTTCTGCAGTGTTAATAAAAGGTTTTAATGAGAAGGTGACCTTTATGGAATGGATTTGTAAATGTCACAAAGCAAGCATCCTCCGTAAGAAAATAAGGGCCGAAGGAGCTCTAGGCGCTCCGGGTTGTCTGCCGTGGATTTCTTTCCGAGAGCTATTCCTGTTCGATGCATATTCACATTCTCGACGTGTAAAAGCGCCGTGGTGCTCGGCTCAGAGGGCATTCAGCTATGACTGCAAAATTACATACATAATTAATCAGAAGACGCTGCTCGAATACGCTCGACGAGCCTCGAGTTGTGTGGGTGCGAAAATAAATCTTATTTATTGGGTAAATATTTTCTACACACTGTGTCAGGAATGTGTACATTTCCCCACTTTGTTCCTACTGAGAAGTGAGTGTCTCAGAGAAATATTCAGACCAATCACATTAAGCTGTGATTCACTGTGAGTTAACGGTTTCTTCACTTCTGTTTTGGGACCAAGCTAATGGTTAAGTGATGAGTCTCTCTTTATGTGGTTAAAGTTCAGTGTGTGTGTGTGGTGCATGTGTTTGTGTGGTTAATGTTCAGTGTGTGTGCATGTGTTTGTGTGTGTTTGTGTATATCTGTGTATGTTTGTGTGTGGTTAATGTTCAGTGTGTGTGCATGTGTGTGTTTGTGTGTGGTTAATGTTCAGTGTGTGCATGTGTTTGTGTGTGTGTATAACTGTGTATGTTTGTGTGGTTAATGTTCAGTGTGTGTGTGTGCATGTGTGTGGTTAATGTTCAGTGTGTGTGTGTGTGTGTGTGTGTGTGTGCATGTGTGTGGTTAATGTTCAGTGTGTGTGTTTGTGTGGTTAATGTTCAGTTTGTGTGTGTATATCTGTGTATGATTGTGTGTGGTTAATGTTCAGTGTGTTTATGGGTGTGGTTTTGTGGTTAATGTTCAGTGTGGGTGTGGGTGTGGTTTTGTGGTTAATGTTGTGTGTGTGTGTGTGTGTTAATTGTTTAGAGGTTGTTTACCGTTGTGCTTTGTTATATGTGATTGTGATTTGATTATTAAAGTGAAACCTTGCTACTAGTTTATTGACTCTGTTGAACATTGTCCCTCTCTACAGTCCTGAGCTGCAAGTCCTAATTCACCCACGCAGGTGTCTCAGGTGTCTCAGGTGTCTCAGGTGACTCAGGTGTCTCAGGTGTCTCAGGAGTCTCAGGTGTCTCAGGTGTCTCAGGTGACTCAGGTGTCTCAGGTGACTCAGGTGTCTCAGGTGTCTCAGGAGTCTCAGGTGTCTCAGGTGATTCAGGTGACTCAGGTGTCTCAGGTGACTCAGGTGTCTCAGGTGACTTAGGTGTCTCAGGTGTCTCAGGTGTCTCAGGTGACTCAGGTGTCTCAGGAGTCTCAGGTGATTCAGGTGTCTCAGGTGACTCAGGTGTCTCAGGAGTCTCAGGTGTCTCAGGTGACTCAGGTGTCTCAGGTGTCTCAGGAGTCTCAGGTGTCTCAGGTGACTCAGGTGTCTCAGGTGTCTCAGGAGTCTCAGGTGTCTCAGGTGATTCAGGTGTCTCAGGTGACTCAGGTGACTCAGGTGACTCAGTGAAGCCTTTCATTCACTGCTCTTCTCTTGTGTGCTGCTCATAGTGAGGAGAGAAGTGGTGTGAAGAGTGAAGGAGGCACCTGCCCTGTGTGAGGGTCCTTCTTCATCCTCAGGGTCCGTCCCTGTGTTAAGTGTCCTTGGACACGCAGATCCCTCTGATGATATCCCTCATGAGGAATACACATGGCAGTGTGTTGTGCAGATGCTCAGTGTCATGGCCGAAGTGTGAAACTGAGGATGGGGCAATGTTCTGTGTGTAGCCACATCTGTCGTGTGTCGTGGGGCTAATGCACCACTAACCATTAACCACACAAACACACACACACACACACACACACACACACACACACACACACACACACACACTGAACATTAACCACACAAACACACATACACACTAAACATTAACCACACAAACACACACACCACACACAAAGAACACCACGCACTGAATATCAATCATAGACATTTGCTGAACATTAACCACACACACACGCACTGAACATTAACCACACACACACTGAACATCAACCACACACACAAATGCACGTAACATTAACCACACACACACACTGAACATTAACCACACACACACACACGCACTGAACATTAACCACACAAACGCACACACACACACACTGATCATTAATCACACACCAATGACCATCAACCACACACAAACACATGCAGAATATTAACCATAAAACCATCCACACACATACACACCACACAATGAAAATTAATCAAGGACACACACTGAACATTAAACACACACAAACACACATACACTGAACATTATCCACACACACACATACACTGAACATTATCCACACACACATATACACTGAACATTATACACACAAACACACACACACACACACACACTGACCATTAACCACACAAACACCAGACACACAAACACACACATTTATCACACACCACTGAACATTATCCACACAAACACACACACACACACACTGACCATTAACCACACACACACCACACACACAAACACACACATTTACCACACACCACTGAACATTATCCACACAAACACACACACACACTGACCATTAACCACACAAACACACACTGAACATTAACTACACACACACACACAGAATATTAGCCACACAAACACACACCACACACACACCACACACACACACACACACACACACACACACACCGAACATTAACTACACACACACACATAATATTAACCACACAAACACACACCACACACACACACACACACACTGAATATTAATCAGATATTTACTGAACATTAACCACACAAACACATACACCGAACATTAACCACATGCCCACACACACACACACACACTGAACATTAACCACCCACACACATACACACTTAAAATAAATCACACGCACATACACTGAACATTAACCACACAAACACACACTGAACATTTACCACACACGTTTGTGTGTAATTGCCAATTAACACCAGACACAACTGATTTAAATATAAATGTTCTCACCCCAACAAACCTTCATAAAAGGTGATGCTGACAGAGAGCTGTAAATGAGACACAAGAGAAATAGTGGTGAAATAGTGATGCTCCTAATCACAACATGTGCTCTGTCTATCCAGGAGAAATAAAGTGTTTACTGATGACTGAATGACTGAACCCATTACATCACAAAGGGACATGATTAAGTTCTAAGGCATGACTGATGACTAAGGTGACTGAATGAATTATAACACAAGGACATTATTGACCAGCACGGAGCGTCGTCTGTCATAAAAATGCAGACGAGACACAACAGGACGGATGTGTAGAGCCAAACAGTGCCCTTGACTTACATGTGACATGAGCCATGAGTTGACATTCTGTACATCCTGAAAGCAACTAAAAAATCATTCATTCATTCATTTTCTACCGCTTATCCGAACTACCTCGGGTCACGGGGAGCCTGTGCCTATCTCAGGCGTCATTGGGCATCAAGGCAGGATACACCCTGGACGAAGTGCCAACCCATCGCAGGGCACAGACACTCTCATTCACTCACACAATTTTCCAGAGATGCCAATCAACCTACCATGCATGTCTTTGGACCGGGGGAGGAAACCGGAGTACCCGGAGGAAACCCCCGAGGCACGGGGAGAACATGCAAACTCCACACACACAAGGCGGAGGCGGGAATCGAACCCCCAACCCTGGCGGTGTGAGGCGAACGTGCTAACCACTAAGCCGCCGTGCCCCACAACTAAAAAATAAAACAAGAAATTCAGGAATATTGGTTCCTAATAGGGTGTGGAAAAATGGGGTGGGGTGGGTAATGTTCAGTGTGTGTGTGTGTGTGTGTGTGTGTGTGTGTGTGTGTGTGTGTGTGTGTGTGTGTGTGTGTGTTTCAAATCTATCTTAGTTTCTAAATCCCATTTTTCCAAACGTGTCACCCAGATGAGGATGTTCTTCTCTTGTGTCTTTCTTCCTCATTTCATCTCAGGAAGTTTTTCCTCACTGCCGTCACCTCTGACGTGATCAGTGGAGATAAATGTGTCTATTTATAATGTATATCCTGTAGAGTTGTTACACCAGTCTTATAACACCAGTCTTTGTGCTCCTTTTAAACCAGGCTCTAAAGCCCTATTTGGACGGGATTAGTTTTACGTGGGGACGTGGAGTAATGCAATTTTACCTCAGGACGTCTGTAATATTAATTGGCCAATTCGCACGGGACAAGACATCTCGGTAAAACTAGCAGAAGTGGGAGGGGTAACTCGCTTTACACAGCACAGTAACCTCCTTGTCATCATATGCGTATGACGTTGCTTCCTGTTATCACGTGCGCAAACAGACAACATGGCGCCTCCATGCTTGCAAAACGCGCCAAAAACTACTTTTAAACAGGAAATGACGGAATTTTACCGTACATATTTACAGCGGGTCTATTCGGACGGGATTAGTATTACCTGAGGTCATTTTTCCGGACCTTTTTACAGAAGGTAAAAGTCGGCGTAATCTTTACTGACATTGTCCGTAATGATTACAGAGATGGCACATTCGGACGGGACTAAAATCACAGAGAAGCTCTGGTAATAATTACTTTACCCCACGTCCCCACGTAAAACTAATCCCGTCCGAATAGAGCTTAAGTCACACAGCTCTGAATATCCGACTCCCTTAAATCGGGGTTTCAGATTATCACATGAGCCCAAGAATGAGAATTTTAAGACTTTGACGCTATAAAGCCCAAAAAATAATAAAGACTATAGTGCATTTTTTTAATATATATATATATATATATATATATTTTATAAATTTATTTTCATTCACATTCAAACTGTTTCTGCTTTCTGTTTGATATCATAAATTGATATTAGACAGGCAATTTATTCGAAATGAAAAGGTTTGGATGTGAAGGGTTTTTATTGACCAGCAAAACCGAAAGGGCAAGGCAGTAATCAGAATCAGTGGAAAGGCGAAAAGGTCACACCATCTACAAAGTAGAAAAGAAGAAACACAGATTGAGGAAGTAAAAAATAGATATGCAAAAAAAAAAAAATCATCAATTTAAATTCTATTCAATACCAATGTCAGCCAATTAGCTGCAACCGCTAATGAAATGTATGTTGCCATGGTTTCATTAATAAACCATAATAATACCAACAGCGACGAGTTCGACTACTTCGCCATTTATGCTCATACACCAGAGAGGAAGACGTCGATCGAAAGAGTAAAGAGTCTATGTGCTTTTGTAAAATATACAAAACTCACTGGATGTGCTTTCTGTCTCTGTACAAAAGGAACTGAAGCTTGGAACTGAAACTCAGCGTGGAATCGTCACACAGTCTCCTGGGCAGTGTTTCGTAGAGGAAGGAAGGAACGAACGAAGGAAGGAAGAATGGAAAGGAAGGAATGAAAGGAAGGAAGGAAGGAAGGAAGGAAGGAAGGAAGGAAGGAAGGAGGGAAGGAAGGAAGGAAGGAAGGAAAGGAGGGAGGGAAGGAAGGAAGGAAAGGAAGGAGGGAAGGAAGGAAGGAAAGGAGGGAGGGAAGGAAAGAATGAGGGAAGGAAAGGAGGGAGGGAAGGAAGGAAGGAAAGTAAGGAGGGAGGGAAGGAAGGAAAGAAGGAAGGAAAGTAAGGAGGGAGGGAAGGAAGGAAAGGAGGAAGGGAAGGAAGGAAGGAAGGAAGGAAGGAAGGAAGGAAGGAAGGAAGGAAGGAAAGGAGGGAGGGAAGGAAAGAATGAGGGAAGGAAAGGAGGGAGGGAAGGAAGGAAAGGAGGAAGGGAAGGAAGGAGGGAAGAAAGGAAGGAAGGAAGGAAAGGAGGGAGGGAAGGAAAGAATGAGGGAAGGGAAGGAAGGAGGGAAGAAAGGAAGGAAGGAAGGAAAGAATGAGGGAAGGAAAGGAGGGAGGGAAGGAAGGAAAGGAGGAAGGGAAGGAAGGAGGGCAGAAAGGAAGGAAGGAAGGAAAGGAGGGAGGGAAGGAAGGAAAGGAGGGAGGGAAGGAAGGAAGGAGGGAAGAAAGGAAGGAATAAATGAATTGATTTTCTAGTCAGTTATCCAACATAGAGAAGTAAATGTACAATAAAATGCTTGAGAAATCTCATTACGTGTGCGTGTAACTCAAAATGGACGTATGGGGCATTTTTAATTAGTATAAAGAACCGACTGACGTTGTGTCTAAAGTGAGTCAGGACTCTGTTGTTCTTTTAGTGTGTTTTAGACGTGTGTTTGTCTCTCTGTTGAGAATCTTACACTGAATCTTAATGTTAAAGATAAATCTGAGCTGTTCTTAAGGTAAACAAGAACCTGGAGCATCTCAGAGAGACGAAACAGGTTTGATATCAACATTTACTCTGATAAAGAACTTTTCAATGAATATATTGCTTACGGTATGAAACTCTGTCCTGAGTGTCTTTCATATGAGCTTCATATTAACACCGCTGTTGAGTGAGACATGACAAAGACCTTCAATCATCTTCATGAACGCAATAAAAACAGGAGGAAACATTTATTTGCTCTCAGGGATAAAGAGTTAAAGGGAAATGTCTAAAATGATACAGAAAATAAAGCAGTTTTGTTTACATCTTTGTTTTTTTTGCTTTTTTAACATCATACTGTTAAAGGTAGAACACGGCGTGTCATATAGTCTTTATAACTCTACTTTATTAAGCACCACTGTGGAGTGAGACATGACAAATGCCCCTTTTCCACCGAGGCAGTTTGAGTGCTGGTTCGGAGTCTAATTTAGAATCAGTTCTTTCTTTTCCGACAGCCAAAGCACCGGCTCTGAACCAGGAAAAGTGGTTCTTAAGTAGCACCAAAACGTTGTTGGTCTAGACTTAAGAACCGCTTGTGTTAGGGGCTGTGGGCGGGGCTGTGGGCGGGGCTACTGTTAGCGCATTTGATAATGTACCTTAAGTATACTAATGTTTAATACACTTTTACTTTACCGCGATATGATACATTATCAGCACACATGATAGTAAGTAGCTACATGCTAAGGCTAAATTTTTTCTGTGTTAATGATAAAATAATGTTATGTACTTTCTCCATTACAACCTCCGTTTATACAGATTACATGGAGCTGCACGTACACGTTGGATTCGCCGCGTTTGGGTGTTAATGTAGGTTCACAAAGCCATGAGCATTAACAGTAAAGCAACATCCGCTATTGTTGTTGTGTTTGTGTTTGCCGCTGCTGCGCTAAAGTTCCTGGGACACGTGACACGTATACAGTGACGTCAGACTCGGCTCTGTGACGGCTCTTTAGCCGGTGGAAAGGCAAACCGGTTCTGAGAAGGTTCGCCAGTGGAACCAACTTTGAACCAGCACCAGCACTAGCTCTGAACCAGCACCCGGTTCTTTTTGGTGGAAAGGAGGCCAAAGACATTCAGTGACAACAAAGACAGGAGGAAACTCAATTTGTTTGACAAAAAAAAAAAGAATGCTACTTGTGCTGTCACTTGCTTTTTAATACTATTTCTAACAAAGAAATGCAAAGCGTTAAAATCCCCAGTCGGTCTACACACAGACAGCATTAGTAGTCACAAAGAGAGTTTTGAGAAAAGCAGTATCGATTCGTGCTGCCTGGGAGACTCTCCCGAGACGTTCAATTTTCACCTTCATCTTCCGTCTCCTGCCCATCGCAATCAGACCTGCTCATCAACAAACCCCGGCCAGCTGACACGAGGAAGGACGAGAGCAGCAGCTCTGGTGACCTTGAGAAAGACGAACGCTTCGTAGCCAAAACCGTGGTAATAACATAGAAAATATGATGGCCTTCTTCTGCTCAAGTGTCAGACACGTTCTCTCACATTAAGCCGTTATGGACACATCCTGTTTACCAGAACGTCAGCAGGGCAAAATGCACAGGGAAAGGAAAACGGTTTTATACCCAAACCGACAGCCCATCTGTTGGAATTCATTAAAAAGTGATTGCGAGTTCAATAAAATACAGAGTGTGCAGCATCTTTGCATGTTATTTGCACATTTCCAGATGGGAATATTCGCTTCTCCATTTCACCGTTATTATATTTTTAATATTCATGGAAACATTTAGTCTATCAAATGTAATGAAAAAGGGGAAAAAAAGCACACTTTGAAATAAACTGCAAATAAACACTAGAGTATAATCTGCAATATAGAGGATGTGCTGATCAGCAAAATGTACAAACAAGGGCAGAAAAGATGAGCTGAAAGCTTGTATATCCAACACATGAGCCATGTCTTGTAGAAATGCAGATTTCATTTCATTTCATCTTTGTGCACAACAGATAAGTTCTATTTTTGATCAATTTCTTCTTCTTCTTCTTCTTCTTCTTCTTCTACAAATTTTGACAATAAAAAAAAAAAAAGCAATTTTTTATACAGTAGTATAAATTTATTGAGCTATAGACAGATGACACACGACTGTCTGTGTTCTACCATTAACTGTATGATGGTAACGAACCAAATAGGACAAAGATGTAAACAAAACTGGGGGGGGGACCAAATGCAGGATAGCTAAAATAAACAGGATTTATTAACTAAAAAAACACAGAGCAGGAACACAGACTCAAGACAAGACGACAACAGACATCAGGCAACAGAGGATTCCACGCTGCTTAAGGCAACGCGGCTCGACTAATTACTAATCACGATTAGACACCTGGGGGCACGGTGGCTTAGTGGTTAGCACGTTTGCCTCACACCTCCAGGGTTGGGGGTTCGATTCCCGCCTCCGCCTTGTGTGTGTGGAGTTTGCATGTTCTCCCCGTGCATCGGGGGTTTCCTCCGGGTACTCCGGTTTCCTCCCCCGGTCCAAAGACATGCATGGTAGGTTGATTGGCATCTCTGGAAAATTGTCCGTAGTGTGTGATTGCGTGAGTGAATGAGAGTGTGTGTGTGACCTGTGATGGGTTGGCACTCCGTCCAGGGTGTATCCTGCCTTGATGCCCGATGAAGCCTGAGATAGGCACAGGCTCCCCGTGACCCGAGGTAGTTCGGATAAGTGGTAGAAGATGAGTGAGAGAGAGCGAGTGCGAGACACATGAGGAACAGGTGTGCAGAGGCGAGGAGGAAGAGACAAGGGCGGGGCAGACACGTGACACAAAAACAAATGCACATGGACAAAGTCCGGCCTGAGTCCTGACAAAAACTGTTTTTTCTTTCTCTGTCATTTTAGACATTTCCGCTTAACAGTTTTTCCCAGAGGGCAATTAAATGTCTCTTCCTGTTTTATTTTTTTAATGTAGATCACTTAATGTCTTTATCATGTCTCACTCCACAGTGGTGTTAATATGAAGCTCATATGATAGTAGAGTGAGATATTCATAGAAACGATCCAAACAAAAACAGTTATTTTTGCAAAGTAAATGTTGATATCAAACCTATTTCTGCTCTCCGAGATGCTCCAAGTTCTTGTTCATAAGCAGCTCAAATATGAAGGTGTTTATCTTCAGCCACAAAATTTCAGTGTGAGATTATCAACAAAGGGAAAAACACACACATGAAAAACAAGAAGACAGATAGAAGGACAGACAGACAAGAAGACAAATAGATAGATAGACAGATAGACAGATAGAAAGACACAGAGACCAAGACAGACAGAGAGGCAAACAAAAAGACAAACAGACACACAGATACAGGCAAAGAGACAAACAAACTGACATAAAGACAGAAGATAGAGACACAGACAGACAGAGAGGCAAATAAGCAAAAAGACAGACCGACAGACTATAGACAAATGTAGGAGTGAAAAACTGGTTCAGGAGGTAAAGAAAGTTATGAATAATATTTCGCTGTATAATTAGATAGTTATTTTCATTCAAATTTTTGATTTAAGTCACACACTTCCAGATACGATGTCACAGACACATGTACTGTAGCACTAAACAGATAGTGTTACCAAATCCTGCCATTACTTAAGCAGACCTCGGGTACAAATGACAAAAATATTCGTCAGGAAAGTCAGAAGTTGGTGCCTGAATTCCCCTCAGACGCTTCTCTCGTGATTATGACTTACTCCCCTGCCTCAGTGCAATTTTCAGTGCACTGTATCTGCCGTGTGCACGCGCCGTCTGACGAATTGGCTCCGGGTGGATAGTCATGGAGTCTGCAACTGAGTTCCAAGACTCCATGTTGCTTTCTAAATGAGTGTGAACTGAGAACTCGCAACACCACTGGGAACGAGATGGAAAGACGGTTAGAGGCACACGCTCAACACGTACATTAATAATCCTTGTAAATAGGCCATGTTTACAATTGATTAGAAGAAAAAGTCCTACATTCTACCTAAATATCTGCGTCGTTTTGAGTTAGTGCTTGCGTTCATATCCGTGGTGTAGAACATATGGTGCAGAGGGTGCCATTACTTATAATCACATGCTTTATAAACTGTACGTATATTTACACTTTTTGTCCTCATTTTTCTTGCTGAAATGTTCTCTGGCTTTGACACGACTAGTATAATCATGCGCTGGAGTTTAATAGGCTGTGGGATTATGTGGGTTATGTTTTGACCCTTGAAGGTGATGAACAGCAATACAGGTATGCAGAGCTGTCCCACTTCGGCCCAATGGCACAGCGCAATCTCAGCAAAGGAAAACGGTCTCATGCATATGAATGAGGGAGAAAAAACCTCTGGGAATGGGAGGTGTGACCCGAGTGTTGCAGTCATTAGTAATAATGGCGATGTGCAGAGGGGACTTCACCACCGAGGAGCTTCACAGGGGTCACGGTGTCTCACGGTGTCCTCACTGCGAGCGGACACTTTCTCGTTGTTTTGGTTCAGATGTTACTTATTCCTCGGCATCTGGGGAACTGTGACTTTTATTTCAAACCTGACACTGGAACCTGAAAACAAGGTCATGTTTGCTGGCTATTGGCTAGTGTCTCAATTTAAAGATCATCATGAATTGTATTAATTAATCTATTTATTTATTTATTTATTTATTTATTTATTCATTTATTTATTAACTCACTCATTCTCACTCATTTTCTACCGCTTATCCGAACTACCTTGGGTGGCTTCATCGGGCATCAAGGCAGGATACACCCTGGACGGAGTGCCAACCCATCGCAGGGCACACACGCATTATTTATTTATTTATTTATTTATTTATTTATAAACTTTGTTTATGTGCATTATGGTTTTTTAATTATGTTAGAAACATCAGGCTGAAATCAACAAAATTGTGCTACAAACATATGTCACTAAAGCAAAACTGAGCAACTAAAATACAAAACAAGATACAAAAAACATCAAAACAACAAAACATAAAAACAAAAAACATAAAAACAACAAAACATAAAAACAAAAAACAAAGAAACAAAAAACAACAAAACATAAAAACAACAAAACAAAGAAACAAACAAAACATAAAAACAAAAACCATAAAAACAACAAAACATAAAAACAAAAAACAAAGAAACAAAAAAAACATCAAAACAACAAAACATAAAAACAAAAGAACATACAAACAAAAACGGAGAACTCGAGGTAACAAACAATGAGGACTCAGCAAAAACACACACATGAAACAGCAGGTATAAGTAGGGATACTTATATAAAAATGTTATATAAATATAACAGACAGACAGAAAGTCAAAATATAAACAAATCACATGGCACAAGACAAAATAGCAAAATCACAAAATTGCTTTACTGTGTCCGTGCATCCATGTCTGTGGTTGGATGTATTTCATAGCATTAAGTATTATTTATTCATTCATTCATTCATTCTTTCATCTTCTACCGCTTATCCGAACTACCTCGGGTCACGGGGAGCCTGTGCCTATCTCAGGCGTCATCGTGCATCAAGGCAGGATACACCCTGGACGGAGTGCATTAAGTATTAATTAATTTAAAAAAAAAAAAAAGAAAGAAACTTTTATTTATTTAAACGTTTACGTTCACACATGATTCAGTCTTAATCCTCGATGACAGTTTTTATGTGTGTGTTTTTTTTATCTTCATGAGTTTTTTTGTTCTGAGAAGTTAAACTGTACAATGATCTATCACAGTCATACACAATCTCAAGCAAAAAGAGTCCCGATTCTGGACAGAAACATGATCATTTCAGAAGCAGATGTTTAGATGTTTCCTTTAAGACAAAATGCTGCAATATTTTATTCAATAGCTTTAATCGTTCCACTAAAATCCTTCGAATTCTATCCACGGTCCGGTCCTTGACCCTGATGTAGTCGATATGACTGGAACCCCCTGTGTGTTTACTTCATCGGTGCAGTTTGTTTGTGTGAGGAAGAACACACTAATTGCACTTGGTCACGGACCAAAACAAGCGATCTGAGACCACCCGAGTGGTGTCTCGCTCCACTTCCTAACAGACTCCCAGGAGCTTTGATTGCAGCGAGAGAAGGATTGGATTTCACTGCAGTGACTGAACCGAGCATTCGCTTTCATTTAGATTGTGAGCAAGCTGCTAAATTGACATATGAGGTGCAAACAGAGATATGATACACTTCTACAGAAATGTCTGTTGTTAAAAAACACAATTCACAAATGAATTACAAATGCCCTAGTTAGATATGAGATATTTATAGAATTTTTTTAATTATTTATTAAGCAACAGCTGGGAATTTCTAAGTGCTGGATGGATTTCTGCAATTTCGTTGCACCTTTTTAAACGTTCGTGTTTGTTGTCATTTCTAAACAATTTCTAATAATTTCAAAACAGCAAAGCTGTATTAGATCATTTAATAATTCGAATTTTAAAATTTTAACATTTATGTTCGGAACAATTTTTCATTCCTGTTAAGCGACTTTGTGAAAATGTCCGTCGTTAAAAGTCAGCGCTATACAAATCAAATCGAATCGAATTGAATTGAATTAATAACTCAAATAAAGTATTTCATTTTCTTGAACCTGGTTCAAGGTTTAGGTTCTTTATTTGTCACATACATATGTTACATACGTGTGAGGTCATGTAGTGAAGAGGTTTTCCTAAGGAATCAGAGCAAAAAATGAACTATAATAAAATTAAATATAGAATAGAAATGGAATAATAAGATAATAAATATATAGTAAAATACAAGAGCATTGAAAGAGTTGTGAGCTCTATTGGGGTAGTGAGAACATCACCACAGAGGAGCTACACAGTGTCTCACAGTGTCTCTCTGTGTCTTACAGTGTCTCATGGTGTCTCTCTGTGTCTCATGGTGTCTCTCTGTGTCTCTTGGTGTCTCACAGTGTCTTTCTGTGTCTTACGGTGTCTCAGTGTCTCATAGTGTCTCTCTGTGTCTCACGGTGTCTCACTGTGTCTCGCAGTGTCTCTCTATCTCACAGTGTCTCTCTATGTCTCCCAGTGTCTCCCAGTGTCTCATTCATTTAAATAAATTTAATTGAATCCATTTTTTTGGTTTGGTTGATGACAATGAATGACAAACTCCACCTTAAAACTTAACAAAAAGGAGCTTACACTCACCAGTAACCTGACAATGTTTTTTTTTTATCTTAAGGAGAAAAAATTGAGGCAGGTGAGAAAGCGACTGTACACAAGTTTACATCCATTCCATAGTGTTAAATGTAACAATAAAAGGATAAAACCTATGACATGTCACTCTTTTTCAGGGCCGGCCCTACGCATAGACAGAATAGGCAAATGCTAAGGGCGCCGCCCACCACTAGGGGCTGAGAAGTATTTTATTTATATATTTATTATATATATATTTTATTGCTGTAAGAAAGGCAAGGAAAGCAAGGTCTCCGTAATATAGTTTTTTTTATATAGTTTGTGTGTTTTTCCAAAATATTTTCAAAATAAAGAAAAACAGGACAAAGCTGTGCAGTTTGTTTCTGTGTAAGTTTATGAACAAAATGATCGGAACACAATTGTCTGTGATTCCAGGGGCACCAGGTGAAATCTTGCCTAGGGCAGCAATTTGGCCAGGGCCGGCCCTGCTCTTTTTTCAGTGAAAAAGTTCATGGCTGGTGAGCTGCTGTTGTAGAAGAGGAATAAAACAATCTGGGATGTGATATTACAGAAAGATCAGTAACAGTAGCTCATCCCACCACACTGGGATTGATTACTTACCTATACCAGCATGACACTGAGCATTTTATCCGCTAAGTAATTATTTGAAATAACTGATATCGATAATTGTTCACTAGAAAGAAGCAAAAGAAAAAAATTTAAAAAAGAAATCACTTAATTCTGATCAGATAAAAAAACTAAATAATAAATAAAGACATATACGCAAATTGTGCTATTCATATTCACTCTGTACCGAATCTCTGGCAAGTCTTGTATTAATTACCGGGCTCTGAATGAGACGACGCGTAACGAGACAGTTAAAGTAATTAAGACGGATTCCTTATGTTCTATAAACTGCATTCCTTATCGTGTCCGAGCGTGAAGAAAATCCTGAAGTGTTCGGTGTGTAGCTTTACATAAATCAGACTAATCTCACAGACTACATGTATAGCTTTGGGTTAGAATTATATTAAATAAACTGATTGATACCAAATTACCTCGATGTTATATTATATATAAGACATGTCTGTTAGGTTAGCAAAAATAAAAAAATAAAAAATTCTTACAGAAAATCTTTATTTTCTGATATTTTTTGAATATTCACGATGATATAACACGTGTGGTAATAAAGTGATCAAATGGAAAATGTGCTATATTTTATATTCTTGTAATAATTTCAGGTAATTTACATAAAAGATATTAAAAATTGTTTGTTTAATTGTTTGTTTGTTTTGTTAGTTATCAGCATTGGTTACTGTTTGGTTGATGATAACAACAAGCTCCACCTTAAAACGTTGGAAAAAAATAATTTAAGTGATTATGTAAATAAATAATTTGAAGTAATAAAATTAACATCTAACAATGAATAAAGCAATAAAATTAGGAGTTTACACTGCAGCTTTTACGAATATTCTTGACGATATTAAGAATATAAAATAACACACGTGTTAAGGTGAATATATATATTACATTTTTTATTTATTTAACAGTTTATAATCACACCCTCCAGTGTCACCCAAATGAGGATGAGGTTCACTTTAGAGTCTGGTTCCTCTCAAGGTTTCTTCATCTTCCATCTAAGGGAGTTTTCTCACCACAGTTGCCTCAGTCACCTCAGACTTGTTCATTAGGGATGCACGAGTCGGGCTGAGACGGAGCTACAACACACAGTAATACAAAAACAAATTTGTATTACCATAGTATTACTCATTGAGTTCATTTATTGATAAAAATATACCCTCGGCCAGCCGCCCCTGCAGGTTCCGCCATAATAGTTGCCTGGGTTATGTATGTATGTGTGGGCGGAGCTATCAAAACAAGGGTGACACCCATTTGGGTTAGGGGCGTGTTTGTTTTGGTGATTTCAAATGTCAACATTGGCTTTCAAACATCATGCACCGCACCTTTAAACTTAAGTCTAATAACTTTTTTGTATTATATTTCTTTTGTTTTGTAAAGCTGTTTTGAGACAATGTCCATTGTTAAAAGCGCTACACAAATATCTTTCCTTTTATACTCTATATAAATCCTTTTAGAATTACAATTAATGTTGTGTTTACATGTGAAACAAGATACAAAGCACTGATTCCAGTGACTCTTTAAAAAAAACTTTAAATGAATAAGTGTGTCCCAGATCACATACTGATTCACTATTTCACCATCGTGTAGTATAAATAGTGCTCAAACTAAAATTCCAAGACGACACTTGAGATAGACAACTCAACGCCTGAGATAGACAAATCAACACAGCTTTTCTTATGTAGTAGAAAAGGGGCGGGGCTACCCGGTGCTGATGCTGGGTGAGAAAATATTTCCAAGATGGACGACAAGACTCCATCTTTTAAATTAGCTTACGTTCTGTGTTGTATGCCTCGACATTTAAAAAAGTCAGCATATTCACCGTGTTAAAGTTAGTGTTGTAGCGTCACTGTACATGAGTTTGATGCCATTCTCCATTGACTGGGTTTGATTCCAGTTAGTATAAAACCGTTTAATATGACACAACATTCGTACACTAGACGATAGAGTACATTGCACATCAATCACGACAGGGCTAATATAATCATATTATCAAAAACTGCACAATTGTTAAAACTCTTTATATAAAGTGGGCGCCATGTGAATGAGCTGTTGCCATAGAAACACTAACTTGTTTTCAGAGCTGCTGTTATTAAACATTAATCAAACCTTCTGAATCAATCAGAATCCAGAATTCAGCAGTGCTGTCGTATAAAACCTTTTGACTGGTCGTGTGTGTAAGCGTGTGTGTGTGAGCATGTGTGTGAGTGTGAGCATGTGTGTGTGTGCTGTCATAACCGTTAATTAATATTAAAGTTATATTGGAAAGTTTTCTGTCATTTGGTTTGAGACATTTGAGAAGGTGTAAATACTTCCGCACTCTTCTGTCAGCTGAGAAGCCTGTGAGCTGTAGACAGAGTGTCCGGGTGCTTGATCCTGATTGATGTGTCCCTAAGCAGGGTTTCAACATCACTTCGGCGCCTCCCTGGATACTCGGCGCCATGAGCTGCTTTCTGCTCACTGCTTACACTCTGCATCACACCACTGTGGATTAATCCAACTCTGATGGAGGCAACCACCAGAATACAGAAAGTGTCGGCAAGCCTTTTCCTTATTTATCATTAACATGTGTGTGTGTGTGTGTGTGTGTGTGTGTGTGTGTGTGTATGAAATATGAACCGGCTAATATGGAAATGTGGCTAAATCGAGTGGGTTACAAACTACTAGTTTCAGGGCTGAACTATTTATTATTTATTATTTATGTATTTATGTATTTATTTAATCTCTATGAATAAAGATTAATTGAGGTCCGATGAATTAGTACAAAAATAACAGTGTGCATTATTTTTCTATTTCAATGGACCTGAGTCACTTATTCCATTTGTTCCACACTTTTCACACCCCAAGACTTTCTTCAGGGCTTTTATTAGCCAGGTTTTTATCCTTGTATAAAACTAAGTACTTACAAATCCTCTATGTCTCAAGCCCTGTTGTTAACTCCAACGCATCATGTTAGAATTATTTTGAAATCCTGTAGGAACTGACTGAGGTCTACATGAGAATATAGAATTCTAATATGATGCTTTGGAGTCACACGGTCACCCATTTACACGTGTGGAACATTGGTACAGCTCTCATAGTAAGTCATTACATACTGTATGTGCCTTCAGTTATACAGTACCAACTCCAGTTGTGTTCTACTTCATGAAGATTTTGGACATTCAATGAGAAGATGCCACCTTCATGACAACCTCCTCATCAATACACAATTATCAGACTGTATCTGACTGTAGAAAGGACATTATTCATAATAACACTCTCTGGTGTTTATAACAGGTTATAATCACACCCTCCAGTGTCACCCAAATGAGGATGAGGTTCACTTTTGAGTCTGGTTCCTCTCAAGGTTTCTTCCTCTTCAATCTAAGGGAGTTTTTCCTCACCACAGTCGCCTCAGTCACCTCAGACTTGTTCATTAGGGATAAATACAAACACATTTAAATATATCTAATATTAATTTAGAATTTTTGTATTATATTAATCTTTGTACAATAATAACCCTTTTGTAATATATTTCTTATGTTAATAAAAAAAATCACTGGTTTAAAAGAAGAATCCTGTACTGGAAATTTCACCAATTCGAGATGTTTTATGCAAAAAAAAAAACCACAAACAAACTCTGGAATTTGAAAAAAGCTGCATTTTTGGCTGTAACATTCACATAAAAACTGAGAGAAAGAGAGAAAGAGAGAGAGAAAGAGTGAGTGAGAGAGAGAGAGAGAGAGAGAGAGAGAGAGAAAGAGAGAGGGAGGGAGAGAGAGAGAGAGAGAGAGAGAGAGAGAGAGAGAGAGAGAGAGAGAGAGAGAGAGAGAAAGAGTGAGAGAGAGAGAGTGAGAGAGAGAGAGAGAGAGAGAGAGAGAGAGAGAGAGAGAGAGAGAGAGAGAGAGAGAGAGAGAGAGAGAGAGAGAGAGAGAGAGAGTTCACCATAAGCACAACAACAAACTCCCTGTGATTTATTCCTTACAGCAGCAATGAATCAACATCAGATGTGAGGATTCAACAGCACTGTGGTATAAAGTCTAATTAACTATTTGGCAAAAGAACAAATTTAAAATAGTGTTTTTATTTGGGTTTCTCAGTAGCACCATAACTCAGAGAGAGAGAGAGAGAGAGAGAGAGAGAGAGAGAGAGAGAGAGAGAGAGAGAGAGAGAGAGAGAGAGAGAGAGAGAGTGAGAGAGAGAGAGAGAGAGAGAGAGAGTGAGAGAGAGAGAGAGAGAGAGAGAGAGAGAGAGAGAGAGAGAGAGAGTTTATTATAATGCTCGCTCTACCATTTAATAATAATCTTGGTGTGGAAATGCTTTGGGGAATCTCAGTCATATCGGTTGTCAATAAAACTCAGAAATTGGTGCATTAGTGTTCCAGGCTGGAGTGGGACATAAAGTAATGCTTTTTATTTTCTTGCAGGAGCCTAGTGTTCCGATTTAATTACCTCAGCTTGATTCTCTCAGTCGTATAACACTCCTCTGAAACAATTCCCCGTGTAATTGCTTGGCTTCTCTGCCACATATGTGATTCTGGAGCAGATGGGAAAACTGTGATATGATTTGGGAATACCTCATGAACAAGCTTTATTATAGCTTTTATTTTTGTGTGTTTCCTTTTGGATCGAGACTGTTAAAGACGCTCACGTCCTGCCTCGCTTACGACGTCCTGCTGTCTCGTAGACACGTCTGTCTCCGGAATAATTCAGTGTTACGTTTTATTTTACTGATATTGCACGTTGATCAGAAATGTTCTTAGCTACAGATACATTGAACTTGATTGTATTCGATTGGAACAATTCAAAGCAATCGTGAATCATATTGTTCATACTTTTTTCCCCAGACTCTTTGTTAAACAACACATCATCCATGTCTGCTGTAGATAGTCAGGCTTATCTTCACCTTGTCTCTGCTTCCAGGTTTAATTTCCCCCAACACCCTTCCAGATGTTAGGTTGCACAGCTGGCAGCAGTACTACCTCACTACCACACTATACAACTGGCATTTCCTATTTTTCTCCATCATCAATTTCCTCTAGTCAGAATTCTGAAGTATTTGTAAAGACGGTATTTGTAAAGACGGTGGCTTAGTGGTTAGCACGTTCGCCTCACACCTCCAGGGTCGGGGTTCGATTCCCGCCTCCACCTCGTGTGTGTGGAGTTTACATGTTCTCCCCGTGCTTCGGGGGTTTCCTCCGGGTACTCCGGTTTCCTCCCCCAGTCCAAAGACATGCATGGTAGGTTGATTGGCATCTCTGGAAAATTGTCCCTAGTGTGTGAGTGAGTGAATGAGAGTGTGTGTGCCCTGCGATGGGTTGGCACGCCGTCCAGGGTGTATCCTGCCTTGATGCCCGATGACGCCTGAGATAGGCACAGGCTCCCCGTGACCCAAGGTAGTTAGGATAAGCGGTAGAAGATGAATGAATGAATGAATGAATGAATGTTCTCACTTCCTTGTTTTATTTCTTTTTTAGTCCTATTCATTATATCATTATTTTCATTTTAATAAATTTATTTCTTTAAAAGTCTTTTTTTTTTCAAAAAAAAAAAATTATCAGAATTCTTTTTTTTAATCAGATTCTTTTTTTTATTCAATTCATAATTCCTTCTTTTATTTGTGTAGAACTAATGTACATTTTCACAAAGTCAATTTGTAGAAAACTATACGTTCTGAATATTGATTTCAAATAATTTATTGTCATTTTTTTTTTTTTTTTTTTTTTTTTTTTTTTTTGTTTTGTTTTGTTTCATGTAATTTTTCCCTAATCCCAAGCCAGAAGGAACGGTGGTCCAGTCAAAAAGCACAATCATGTAAACGGGATCTCTTGAGTAACTTATGAGTCATTTCTAAATCCATTTTAGATTTAATTTGAAGTCTATTTTTAGCAACAAGCAGGTCTAAGACCACTCAGAGCCATCTGTATGGCTCCTTTGTGGTGCCATCCACAGTGATCATGATTTTTAGGCTGTTCATGTTGGATCGTCCTCAGTAGCAGTAACAAGTAATTACCAACTGAGGAGACACCAACCAGAAGTAGGGCATCAGAATAGAACAGGCTGATCCATAGAGCTGAAGGGGTCAGGATTATTGGTATCTCCAGAGTAGCATGTGTAGCTCGACTGAAGGGGTAGAAGGCAGAGAGAGAAATACAGATTATTAGCTATGCTCTTTTCACAGTGCAAGCAGGGAATCCAGTAAGATTTGTTGTGACAGTGGAACTAAACAGAGAGCCAGAAGGGACCTCAGACATGAGGATGTCCTGAGACACGAAACAGCCGGCCAATCCACCATCAACAGCAACAACATTCCAGTTCACCAAAACACTCTCTGCACAAAAACTCTAGGTCTGCTGTGATCTGAGTCCCACACATTAACCAGAAAGCTCTTACATAACTGTTGGACTTTGTAAGAGAAAACGCTGCTGTAGTCTTTACTATTCATGGTACTAATAAAAAGCCTGGACCTTTTCATCATAGTAGGTATTTAGGATCATAAAAGACCTCAGGTAGTAAGTATGTCATCAGATCTCCTGGGTCTAATGAGAATTTTGGTTCTAGTAAGAAAGTCTTCACGTGTTCTGGTTCTAATCAGAAAGTGTTCATATGTTCTGGTTCTAGCATAAATGTGGACATATCTTCTAGTCCTTAAGACTTTGGTCATATCTTCAGTTTCTAGTAATAATAATCTAGTCATATCTCCTGTGTCTGATAAAAAATGATGGTTCTACTAAGAAAGTGTTCGTATGTTCTGAAAGAAGTAAAAATGTTGTCATACTGTATCTTCTAGGTCTAGTAAGAATGTAATCATGTCTTTGGGTTCTAGAAAAAAATCTGAAACTTCTTCTGGTTCTAATAAAAAAAATGTGGTCATAGGAACCTTCACGGGTTCTAGGAAGGACTACTACACCTTCTATATGCACCTTCTCGAACTTCCAGACAGGAAAGCCTAGTTATTCCACCCAGTGTAGTGATATTATATTCCTTATATGATCTTAATATTTCACAGATTAAAAGATAAGATTAAAAGCTTTAAAGAAAGAGTCCATAAGGTATTTTACTGCTGCACCTGATGAAACTTAAACACCATCCTGAGTTCCTCTGTAAAAGCACTTATGTCTTGTCAGAATTAAGCAGGACGAATAAAGTAAGGATCCAAGGTTTACTCAATGTACACATTCCTCAATTTGGTTATGATTCATTTCACCCAGAAATACAGGAGAATTTTTCAAGACAAAAAGAAGTTTGAACCCCAAACTTGTGGAACACCAAACTTTACCTTAGTGTCTGTGTCACAGTGTAAGATGAGTTTAAGGCACTGTGACTTGAAATCACCACAGAAACAAGTTTTCATCTATCACTACAGTGATGCCTCGAGATACGAGTGCTCTGACATACGAATTTTTTGAGATACGAGCTGTGATTCGACCAAATTTTTGGCTTGAGATACGAGCAAATTTTTGAGATACGAGCATCCGAGCCGCCGCCGCCGAAACAAAGATCCCCAACAACCACGTGTGCTCTGTTTCCCCGCCTCAGCTTCCCGCGTCTCACTCGGTTAAAGCCGCCTTTCCACTGCACACGACAAACGACGGCCATTAAACCAGAAGTCATTCATTTCCTATGGAGAGTCGCAAAGTCGCTGCGTGAGGTGCCGACCATCTGCGGATCCGTAATTTTCGGATCCGTTTTAAGCGTTGGATCCGTTAAATATTTTTAACTTGTGTGACTACACCGCATCTGATATGCCGACTGGACAGGTTTTTATTAAAACGACTGGCAGATGTTAGTGAGGAAAGAGTGACAAAAAAGGCAAAAACAAGTGAAGAGAAAAACAAAATTAATGTAAAGAAAACAGAAATTGTAGCAATTAAGTTCAGTTAAGTTAAGAGAAATCAAGCATCGCGTTAGTTCTGGCAGGCCACGTCATCAAGCGTGCATCAGCTGTTAATCAGCTGTCCACGACGCTCACCAGTTCGGTTACGACATCCATATTACCCGACCATTTAAATTCCCATTCATAGAGCCGCTCTAGCGCTTCGCTGCTGCTGCGATTTAAACTCCCTCCTCCAACCCCGACTCCACCGAGCCGGAACCCGTGTTCGTTGTACCAGTTTACGTCATAAATCTCCACATATTTTTCTCTCTCTCTCCCTCTCTCTCTCTCTAATTATTTAATTATTTATTTATCCATTTCTAATTTTTGGTTCTGTTATACGGGGGTCTATTCTATTTTCTAGTTGCTGCTCTCCCCGCTCTAAATGAAGTTTAGTTAAGTTCCATTTAAGTGTAAAGTAGCATTAAGAGTGTACAGTAGTGAGTAAGTGAACGAAAGTGAAAGTGTAATTCCTCCTAACTCCTCCTCCTGTTTACTCCTCCCTCAACTTCCGTGCGCATCTTCCGTAAAGTAAAACCGGTTTAATTTTTTAACATACTCTTTTATTACTGTATGTTTTTATACAATATTTGTCATTTATAAATACAGGTACTGTACATTTTTCATATTCAAAACACATAAGCAAAATAACTGGAGTGGAATTTTGTGAGCTGGAAAGGATTAATGGGATTTCAATTCATTTAAACGGGGAAAATTGTTTTGAGATTCGAGCAATTTGAGATACAAGCAAAGTCACGGAACGAATTAAACTCGTATCTCAAGGTATCACTGTACTATCATTTATTGGGCCCCACACACACACACACACAACCAAAACCAAACCTGTCCAATATACAACCTGCTGAGCAGCCATTTTTGTGTGACATCATATGGGTCACCAGTTCATGCCTGTATAAAAATGTATTGTTTTGGTGTGGGAAGTCTTAATGGTGGTTGGACATGTTTTGAATTGTTTGTTTGTGTTTATTTATTTTCATTAATGTATATGTAGTTGCCAATGATTTTTGCCCATGTTCCTATATTTAGAGGAGCGAACCCCCTACCAATTTTAGTATGGTTAGATCCAGGGGCGGGACTAAGAGAATAAAATGGCTCCCACACAGTCAGTCTGGGTGGGTTATTGTAGGAGTTGTTGTTTGTAGACGGTGTACCATGGTCTTACTGAGGTGGTTCAGGTCAATTGATTTAGCTGAACTAGCTTAAATATTTGGTGTATAGGCTAAAATTTTTACAGTTTTATTTTTCTTTCTGGATTATTTTATTATTTACACTGTGTGTGCACTAATAAATCACCCTTCACCTGACTCCAAGGGGCTTCTGTGTCACATCTGCCTCCTATCCCCCGGTCAAATCCTAACAGTCTGTTTTTATTATTAAACATGCCGGGTTTAATTAAGAAAAAACGGAGAATGAAACAGGTTAGCTGAATGGAAAGTTAATAGATTAGTAGAATCATAGAATTCTTTCTCAATTGCTGATGATAAATGAATGATGTCATTCAACTGGAAACTGAATGGCTAATTTTTGCTCTCAGTGTGCTGAGTTTGAAGGTTCTTTTTGCAAAAACACCATTATATTGTATTATATATACAATGTACAGTACTGTGTAAAGGCAGGTGTGAAAAAATGCTATATATAAAGAATGCTTTCAAAAATGGAAGTGTTAAACATTTATTTTCATAAATGAACAAAATGCAGTGAATGAACAAAAGAGAAATCTAAATCTAATAAATATTTGGTGTGACCAAACTTTGCCTTCAAAACAGCAGCAATTCTTCTCGGTACACTCGCACACAGTTTTTAAAGGAACTCGGCTGGTAGGTTGTTCCAAACATCTTGGAGAACTAACCACAGATCACAGTTATTTTTTTAATTATATTAAACCACAGTTAATGTATATATATATATATATATATATATATATATATATATATATATATATATATATATATATATATATATATATATATATATAATATCTGTGTGAGTTTCTAAGCTGTGTGAACCTTGTCAATCAACAAACAATTCAATTCTGATAGGATTCTCTTCTTTATTATTTCTTCTGAGCAGCCAAATAATAAAATTTTGTGTGTGTGTGTGTGTGTATGTGTGTTGCACCCACACGTCTCAACCACACACCTATAAGCCAGCAAACGAGCCGTGCAACATCGTCACAAACGACTTGTTTACTTGCTCATTCCACTGACAAGCACTCACACTGCTCTAACACTTGAGATTGGGGTTATTACATGACATATCACCTACATAACTGACATAAGCCTCACCTAGAAGCTTCAAAGGAGTGATTTTTCAGTTTTTGACATGACATGATCAGAGTTGAGTAACTCTCTATACACCAATATTTGCTTTAGATCAGTCAATGTACAGCTTTTTTTTGTTACACCTATAACCTTGACTATACACGGTGGTAATTTGAGGGAAAAAAGTACTCATTCCTTCATTCATTCATCTTCTACCGCTTATCCGAACTACCTCTGGTCACGGGGTAGTGGGGGGGTTTGTGGTACATCACTTGCTGATGACAAAGGATGAACATGAAAATGTCTATGTACGTCATGAAAAAACACATGAAAGGTCCATATTCCAAGTTAAGCCAAATATAGAATATTTATGGGGTGCCATTAATTTTGAAAACAGCATTTTACAAAATATATATATATATATACAGAGCCGATCGGCACTATACACTCACTATGCATGTGTAGGGCCCCGCAAATTACGCAAGGCCGCTCCCCCTGCCTCATTTTACAGCGCGTGTTAATGTTTACTGTGTAGATGACGATATGAAGCGGAGCTATCTATCTGGCCACAAAAAGAGAAAAAAGAAACAAAATGAGAGTGAAATGCGAGAACAGCAATCAGGTAAACTTGTGTTCTCTTCAAGTTTGATGTCAGCAAGAGCAAATAACAGTAAAGTTAAGTTGGTGTGATTCTGTTTCTAGTCTATATCTGACTAGCTACATTAGCTGTGCAGTGCTGCCAGTGCAAGTGTGAAATGTGTGGCAAATGGTTTACATGGCTCACGGGTCAGGTAGGAGGGCCCCTTAGAAGAATTTTGCTTAGGGCCCCAGGGAGGTCAGGATCGGCTCTGTTTGTGTGTATATATATATATATATATATATATATATATATATATATATATATATATATATATATATATATATATATATACTGTATATAATTTTTATTTATTTATTTCCTTTTTTTCCATATAATGTAGCTTTTCTGATGAAACGATACTTATTACTTGGAAGTGTGCCAATAATTTTAGAGTTGACTGCACCCACTGTCTTTTTATCACTGCATGGTCCATAAAAATGATTCATACATTCATGTTGTTGTGATGATGATGATGATGATGATGATGATGATAAATCAAATCAAATTTTGTCACATACACATACATACAGAGTACGACGACATGCAGTGAAATGCTTTATGCTATTCACTTAGCAACCTTTTTTTATGAGAACACCCATGAAGAAAAAAGCAATGAACGCTTACACTCCATGTTTCGAACTGAATAATAAAACTGATACATACAGGCAGGTGGAAAGATAGCTAAATATATCCTGCCATTAAACTGTTTCCTGGGATATTACATGCGTCAACAGGTTGATATATTCTTATTACGAAAACAAGCTTATGAATCCGTTGCTTATATCACTGTCTCTCTCTCCCTTCTAAAATCGAAGCATTTAGCATAGTTTTAATCAAAAATCCTGTGTGTTAAGACTCCAGAGAAAATGCAGAAGGTTATGAATTATTCAAATGTTTTGACTCACAGCTTAAAAATCGCAACATAGACCACTTTATTTATTTTTTTCTTTTTCCGCTTCATGAATAAAAGATGCAGCGCCATGCTGTGAGTTTAGGGGGTTGAGCAGCGCTCGGCCGATCCTGCAGATCCAGGGTCGTGTCGTAGTCACACAGATGAGACGTGTTCAGGATGACCGAGGCTGAGGCGTCAGGGAGGAAGAGGCCGGCGTAAAGCCTGACGACGAGGGCTCGTATGAAAGCGGGCGGTTGTGTTGAGCGGTGTGTTACGCACAAATGTACAACAGCAAAACAATGGCGTGTGACCAATACAATCAAACACATGTTAAAGAGGGTAGTATTTACATAAAAACACAATACAATGTTCTGGATCAAGTGCTATTCTGTTTGTAGGTGCTGAGTAATGAGTTGCGAGTAATGCGATAAACAAAGTTAGGACGATTTATGAGGTGATATGTCGGAAAAATGACTAGACGCTTATTTTAATGTCATCTTTTCGTTCATCTTTAAGATAAAGCAGGTTACGCATTGCTTCTTTCTTTCTTTCTTTCTTTCTTTCTTTCTTTCTTTCTTTCTTTCTGTAATACACAAGAAGCAGGATCCGTGTGCGGAAGAAAATAACCACTTTAATACTATCCAATGCAATAAAATCCAAAACGTGACACGGGACAGTAAAGACGGGCACAGAGTTTAATAACCAGGACAAACAGTTAGCGAAAACAAACAGATCAAAGACAAAAAAAATAAATAAACTGAATTAAACAGGCAGCAAAATCATTCACAATAAACATAATAGAAATAAAAAGACTTGGTAATGCAGTAAACCGACGATACTTAACAATTATTTTTATGTATATAATTATGTCGCTGTATTTACAGTATATGCGCTATAACAGAAGTATGATCAGAAGTATATCTCTGTGGACCGGAAGTGATAACACTCAGGTGAGGGTTCCCTTTTGGTGGTTGAGGAGGGGGTTAGCAGAGGTGGTCGCATCAATTCATTATTATTATTATTATTATTATTATTATTATTATTATTATTATTATTATTATTAGCTTTGAGATGAATAAAAAAAATATTCTGGTGATAGAATCTGTCTGTTTTCCATCTAAATGTAACTAACAAAAAACATGGAAGATTTCTATTGGCTGATTATACGTATAGTTAATTATTAAATATGAAAAAACACTGTGCAAGATAATCATTATGACCAGTGCCATCTTTCTGCTGGGGCAGTTTACAAACTCTTTATTTACAAAAACTTATGTGACTTGAGACGGCAAAAGAAAATGGGCCAAAGAACAAGAAACAAATTTCCTTGGTACTCTATAAATATACAAATTGATATAAACAGAACAAAGGGAATTGACCAAGTCTTCAGAAGAGTTTAGACTTTTTTTAATATTAGCACATATTACACGTTATTTCATTTTTCATTTCATTTTTATTATTATTAGCTACATTTGATCCAGTAACTGGGAGTTTACACTATAAGACTAGATGATCTTCACAAACAAAGCTAAATACATTTTTATACAACGGTGGAATGTTAGCAAAACGTTCATGCTAGCTCTGAGTAAGTAAGAAAAGAGCAGATATAAAGTACAGCTCATCTCAGGGAGTAACTTTTATTATCAATTGTGTCTCTGTTTATTTAGTGTTCTACTGTAGCACATATACTACAATTGGATCAATACTGTGAAGATTAGCATCTTCTAAAGAATCAGTCCGTGAACCGTTCCTTGTTTTAACAAATTTCCCATGGGGATTAATAAAGTACTCTTTAGTCTGTGTTTTGTCAACATCGGCTATTTCTGCCAGCCGATTTTTTTAACCCCTACTTCTCAAAATAATTGTTAATTCCAGATTCACTACACAGTATTATGGTCTTGAAATATAGCCAGTCTGATCTCATGGGAATTAAACACACTCTCATCTTCTTCTTTTTTTTTTTCTGAGGAGGAGGAGGAGGATTATTTAACTTTGTTTCATAGTCTGTGAGAAGAAGTTTGGTGAGGAAGCTTCCATGGTTTATAGTTTATGATTATAAGCCTTTCAGACAAAAACATAGCCCTTTACATGCCTTTCAAAAGCCTACTTCATTAACATCACTAATGCAGCCTTTCATCCTCGCTAATTAGAGATTCGTCAAGCGAGTCTTCCGTTTCAAAAGAGAGAACAGAAGAAAGCACGACGCCAAGGTCTCTGTCGCTGTCTGAACAAAATGTTATAGTACAGGAATGTGTTCTGGTTTAGCAATTAATGATGTCTGATGCCTGAAATCCCTGACTAGTTTTGGAGTTTAGGTCAAACCGGGTGTTTCTGATCAGTTCAATTCAAGTTTATTTGTATAGCACTTTTTACAATGGACATTGTCTCAAAGCATCTTTACAGAACATAAACATAGAACAGAAGGTAAACATAAGGAGTAATATAAAGAATTAATATAATAAAAATTCAAAATATATAGTTCACAGTATGTATGTATGTATATATGTATGTATGTATGTATGCATATTAGGGATGAGTGAGTACAGCATTATCTGTATCTGTATCTGTTAACCATATGAATTATCTGTATCTGTATCTGTACTCGGAGTGGGTGGGGCCTAACCCAGAAATAGGCGGGGCTTGTCTTGAAATGGGTGGGGATTTAACCGGTAATAATTAATTTGTAATATTTATAACACTAGCTTACTACCTTTATGTTTTTATGAAATACAGCAAAAACGTGTCAGACACTCAGTGTCTGGTTACTGGTTAGAGACAGCTGAAGGTTTAAAAAAGAAAAAAATCTCCGACAGGCAGAGACGCAATGTGAGTCACATTGTACCAAGCAAGCACCACGTCTGAACGAACCCACGTTTACCAGAACTCTACTGTTAGTAAGTACGTATTATTAACGTCACAACCCGAAGTAAAAAGCTGAAGAAACCCTAAACGTTAACGGAAAAGACCCGCAAACCCGAGTGACTGAGGGAGAGACAGAGAGCTGTTCTGTGTGTGACTGTGAGTGAGCAGAGCGAGACACAGCAACACAATACATCTGTATGTGTGTAGGGGAGGGGCACTGTGACTAGCCTATCACTGTAGGGGAGGGGCGCTGTGACTAGCCTATCACTGTAGGGGAGGGGCGCTGTGACTAGCCTATCACAGAACGCTGACACAATCAGCTACCCAATGATGATTTTCATTCAATCCGAGCACAGATATTGACTCGTATTACTCGTATAATACTCGTACTCGGCAGAAGTTCTTTATCCGTATCAGCCGAGTATCCGGCTCATCTCTAATGGCTATGTATTTATCCCCAATGAGCAAGTCTGAGGTGACTCAGGCAGCAGTGGCAAGTAAAAACTCCCTTAGATTGGTAAGGAAGAAACCTTGAGAGGAACCAGACTCAAAGGGGAGCCCATCCTCAAATGGGTGACACTAGATGGTGTGATTACAAATATACAGGTCACAGATTTACGTTTTTTTGTTTTTGTTTGTATGTTTGTTTGTTTGTTTTTTGGCTTTTCATTGAACGTCTTTTTCCATGTCTCACGCTACAGTGGTGGTTAATATGAAGCTCTTATCAAAGTAGACACTGAGAGTTTTAAGATTCCTATTAGGAATTAAAATATTCATAGAAATAAGCAAAAACTAAAACAAACAAATGTTTGTATCTTCAGAGTAAATGCCGATATCAAATCCATTTCTGGCTACAATCCACGGTCACACTCTTTGAGATCACAAACCTCTGGACTTTTGGTAGTTCCCAGAATAACAAAGTCTACTAAAGGCGGTAGAGCGTTTTTGTATTAAGCTCCCAAACTTTGGAATAGCCTTCCTGACAGTGTTTGGAGCTCAGACACACTCTCCCAGATTACATGTAGGTTAAAGACACATCTCTTTAGCCAAGCATACACATAACACATTACATAATACATCACATAACCGTCTGCTCCAGTAGAACTGATAACGTGCACATTATCATCTAGTGCTGGTTGGTATTATGAACAGCAGCTATGCTAATTTCTCTCCACTTGCGTCTCTTTTTCAACCCATCCTGACGCAATGGCTTCAATTGTGTTCCGTGTCATGAAGATTTTGGACCTTGAGGAAGAAGAGGCATCAACCCTGTGAGGATGCTGAGGTTTCTACAGATAAACCAGGTCCAGTTGTGTTTCGCTACATGAGGATTTGGACATTCAGAGACAAAATGCTAACTCCGTGTGGTCTCAGAGTCCTGATTTTATTCATTTTAGATCAGATTTGCGGTTATAAAATAATCCTTTTGCTTATACTGATTGAAAAGTCCAGTCCCATTTTGCCAGTGCAACGGAATTCCAGGGTAAACATAACGAAACATAAGCACAATGATTGTTAATGTGTATTTTTCCTTGATCAAATGTGTGAATTGTTTTAAATGGGATGAGGAGTTGATTTTTTTGAACCTCTGACTGAAACAAAAGGGGGAAAAAATCCAATTTCTTAATGCTTCTGTAAACAAAAGACCTTTCACTAAAAATCAATAACAGGATTTTGCTGGTGTTGCACAAAACCTTTAATGATTAATGGAAGAAAAATGGTTCATTTCTTCTTCTATTATTTGTAAAACACACACATTTACATACATACATACCATGTAGTGTAAAAATACAAATATAATTGATATTGATTTATAATAGATGATCATATAAGCAATCAGAGGGGCTTTTTACACCTGGTCACTTCATGCGTTTTCTGTGATCAGATAGCTATCCGATGGTAAAAAGACCAGGTCTAAATGCCCTCCGAAACGTTTTGGAGACGGATATAAATCCGATGGTACAAACCACTTCAGGAGGTGGTCTGGGACGCGTTTCAGATGAAACTGGACAGGTGTAAATGAATGTGGTTGTTCAAGCCACATACGTCAGCGCTATACTCCTCCCAAACGGAAGTACGTCACTCGCAAGTGATCTTTCACCCAGGGGTCTCATTGGGGCTTAAAATGCGCTGCTGCCGCCAGCGAAAACGCAGCAAACAGTAAATGCTGTTTTTTGTAGCATAAACGCCGTAACAAAGACGTTTTTTCGTCTTCTTTTTGATTGCGTTCTGAAAACCGCATACACCAAAGCGTGTCCCGTTTCAATTACCCCGGAAATGAGGTCAAATATATTTACATTTTGGGTGGGAGTAGAAAGATCGGATCGATATCCGATTCGCCAACAAATCAGATAGCTATCGGATCAGAGAAAACACATGAAGTGACCAGGTGTAAAATCTGGAAACTGTAGCATTTGTTTACTTTTTTAAATTGATTTCTTATAAGAATTCAAACTCATGAAAGACATTTTTTTTAGTCGCATACACAAGTATACAGAGTACGACATAAAATGTAGTGAAATGCTTTAATTCAATTCAATTCGATTTATTTGTCTTTGAAAAATTGACAGTCTCAAAGCAGCTTTAAAGAAGTACAGAAACGGAATAAAAATTAGTTTAAAGTTTAAGATTATGTTACTGTTTGTCTCTAAGATCTATCCCGAATGATCAAGCCTGAGGTGACGGT
The DNA here is from genome assembly GCF_030014155.1 of Tachysurus vachellii. Classification (NCBI taxonomy): domain Eukaryota; kingdom Metazoa; phylum Chordata; class Actinopteri; order Siluriformes; family Bagridae; genus Tachysurus; species Tachysurus vachellii. The sequence continues at coordinate 20,355,552 of NC_083474.1, forward strand.
GGTGAGGAAAAACTCCTGATGATATGAGGAAGAAACCTTGAGAGGATCCAGACTCAGAAGGGAACCTCATCATTATTTACGTGACACTGGACATGAAATAATGTATAATGTCCTACAGTTTGTAGTCGACAGGAATTGTCGAATTGAGCTCCTGAGGAACTAACAGGTCAGCGTGATTTCTGAGTTCATTACATACTTAACGCTAATTCCTTCCTGCCGAAGTCTTCAAACGTTCACAGATGAAGACCAGAGCACAAAACTGACCAACACAAAGGCAGTTCAAAGACGGCATCTGAAGACATGATTGCCTATAATCCTGAAAACGGTCATTCCAAATATCTGGAACAATTGTCTAATGTGGTTGAGAATAACTAAGCTTATTAACAAATTTGTTGGAATGAACAGGAATTCTCTGCTTCAGAATGGTTCCAACTGAGCATTAGAACCCCAGCAGTATTACAGATACTACATTACAGCTAATTTGTGAAATGTTGTGAAACTGTGTGTGTTAATTTTTTAATTTCCGTTTGCTTCTTGGCTGCCGTGCTCTACTCGGTCGCTGCAAAACTGCAGGAGACTTCCGCTCAATTTGTCTGCCTTTGTTTTCCATCTGGACTGTATGTGCCAGGCATGAAGTCACACCGCTCTGGAATGGCATGTTGCAGATGTCACAGTTCAGCTGTAATCCTATTTCTCAGTGAGGATTTGTCACCCATCCATAATGATTCTGCAACACCATCCCCAAGAAAGCGTGCAATCTTGAACCATCTGACTGATGCGTGTTGATGGGATGCCGTGGCCCCGCCATACTGATAAGCTCCACGTGCACATGCTTGTGCTTGTGGGCAACTAGAAAAGTAAATGAGGGTTTTACTCTATAGCTCTGTGAAAGCAGTGCTGGAAATCGAATTATCAGAATTCTAAAGTTCTTATATGGGCCTTACGCTGAAAGGGGGAAGTCGTGGCCTAATGGCTAGAGAGTCTGACTCCTAACCCTAAGGTTGTGGGTTCGAGGGCCGGCCGCGACTGAGGTGCCCGTCGGTATGCAGCAGTGGTGGCACAAGTGGTTAAGGCTCTGTCTTGTTGATTGGTGGATTGGAGTTTAAGCCCCAACACTGCCATGCTGGGAGGCCCTTAACCCTTGCTTCTCCAGGGGTGATGTATCTTGGCTATATTTTGGAATTTTGAATGAATAATGCAAAATTGTTTGTTAATTTTTTTATTTGCACTCAAGAAAAGAAAAGGTCTGAAAGATAAGCTGACCAAGCACTCATCTGCTGTACTCATAGCTCAATCTTCATGTTCATTCATACCTTTATGAGCTACAACAACATAAAAACAAATTAAAAAGCATTTAGTCCTAAAGATACGAAATGTCCTACAGCAAACACGTCTCCTCCGTGCGGAAACAATACACAAACATATAACCTACTAATACTACCAGAAATAACTCCATTTGGTGAAAATCTGTAATTGCAGCAATAAAATGCTCTATGGCTTTAAGATGTCTCTTTTTTGATTATTATACACATGTAAATAATGAGATGTTTAAAGTTGGATTATGTTTACAGTTTAAATATATAAAGCTATAGTTAAAGGAAGACTTTGCTCCAAAAAGTTTGAGAAAACTCAAATTAGCAAATTCTGTCTAATTCCACTTGGAAAAACAATTAATTCCACTTAAAAAAAATAGAATTATTGACTTATTTTGTGAGGATTAACTGGAATTATTGGAATTATCTGAAAATATTTTCTAGTATGGTTAGAAATTATTCTCCAGAAAATATCTAGAATTATTTACTTATTTGGAGGGGGGGCACGGTGGCTTAGTGGTTAGGACGTTTGCCTCACACCTCCAGGGTTGGGGGTTCGATTCCCACCTTTGCCTTGTGTGTGTGGAGTTTGCATGTTCTCCCCGTGCCTCGGGGGTTTCCTCCGGGTACTCCGGTTTCCTCCCCCGGTCCAAAGACATGCATGGTAGGTTGATTGGCATCTCTGGAAAATTGTCCGTAGTGTGTGATTGCATGAGTGAATGAGAGTGTGTGTGTGTGTGCCCTGCGATGGGTTGGCACTCCGTCCAGGGTGTATCCTGCCTTGATGCCCGATGACGCCTGAGATGACGCCTGAGAGGTAGTTCGGATAAGCGGTAGAAAATGAGTGAGAGTGAGAATATTTACTTATTTGCTAATTTGGTTGGAAATATCTGGAATTATTAGGTTATTCAGTTGGAAATAACAGGAACTGATGTTGAATCTGGTTGAAACATAATGAATTATTGACAAAAATTGTTGACTGTACTGGAATGGTACCGAATGAGCTCTTCCGTCTTCTTTTGTCTTTATATTACAGTGAAGTGGAATTAACAAAGAAACCTATTTTTGCCTTTAAATTTTCTATTTCCAGGCCATAAACTCAGAGTAAACATTGAGCACATTATGTCGGGAGCTAATTTAATCCTTCAGTGACAGGAGTTACATAAGGATTAGCTCCTTATTGCCTCTGAATCAATATTATGGTATATTATATATCGTCGCTGTCGGGCGGAAACCTCGTATGTTCAAATTTGGTCAATTTCATATTTTTTCACATATCGATGCTATTGGTCAGTCCCCACGTGGGTCTGTTATTTTTACAAGTTATTAACCAATCTAAAGTCTTGAAAATAGCTTGAGCGCAAATCTCATAACTCCATTGGACACTTCAACTGTCCACCTCTTCCTCACTCCGTGGGAGAGCTTCACGTCATATTTCTCCTCAAGAAGAGTCGCAACAAATCAACACGTCTTCTGAGGTAAATGTCTTCAAAACACTGGGCTCAAAGAAAAAAAAATCTTGACCCCCGCTAGTTCTGGTGCTCGTCTGAGGACAGGAATTTAGCACAAGACAATCCACTGCAATGCGGACTAAACCCTGTGCACTGCAGATAAGGTACGACGTTTTTTTAATTTCCTGAAAAATAACGGTTTTGGAGATATGAGGATTCTGCCCGACAGCGACGATATGTTATTCTGAAGAACAATTCATAATAAACCACAATGTAATTGAATCACCGTATTAAAACTTCATATATTTACAGTCTTTAGCAGTTCTCCTTATTGCCGGGCAGGAGGCAAAGAGGAAGGCAAAAGAGGAGGTACAGTATATGGATGTAATTAATGAGGATATGAAGCTAGTGGGTGCAAGTGTTGAGGATGCAGGAGATAGGGATAGATGGAGAGAGATGATTCGCTGTGGCGATCCCTGAAGTGAAAAGCCGAAAGAAGAAGAAGAAGAGCACTTGTCCTTATTCGGAGCGTATTCCAAAAGTCTCCATTGTAACAAAATTGTGTCAGAATTCAGTCAAGGTAAAATCCTTTTAAATCATGAAAATTTAATTTAAAATAAAATGTATTATTATTCTTATTATTATTCTTATTACATAGTCAGTTGCATGAAAATACACACCAAAAATAAATAAATAAAAACACATCCATCCAAGTGTAGAGCCCTGCTAAAATTAGGGCCTAATAATTATTTAGTTTGTGTTTTCTTTTGTACTAAATAGTAAAAAATTATTACTTTGAAACAAAGGAGAAATAACTAAGAAAATGTTGTTATAAGGTCAGAGGGCAGAGGGCGGGGGAAGAAGGAAGTGGAGTGTGAGGGAGACGGACGACACGAGGTGGCGGACATACCTGCGCGAATCACACGGTCCGGGGAAAATCGCACGGTAAAACGCGAAAACCGAGTTTGCAGATGGCATAAAAGGACACCTAGCAGATAGGAGACTTTGTGAGAGACAAAGGATACTGCAAGTTCTCTTCATCTCAGTGCTTAACGGTTTGCAACGCGGATAGTCGTGTACAGTGAGTGAGAACTGGAGAAACTAAGGCTACGCGATTCGGCAGGAGAGACCGGGGGCCTCGTGGAGACTTCTACTGCATCTTGGCCTTGTTTACATCGTTGGATGGTGGGTGCTTCACTTTTGAGTTTCCCTGTTCCGTTGGATTGCGTGAGTACTACAGTATAAAGTGTTCATACGTTCACCTGAGCTCCAACGAAGTGCACCACCGAGACATTTAAATCCCAGCTGGGTAACATTACATTTGGGGGGTTTTGGTTTGTTTTATTTACACTTGTTTGAGAGAATAAATGTTTGTTTATTGTTTCTACAATTTAATCTTCTGTGTCTACTTGTTTAAAGAAAGAGATTGATAAAAGAAGGACTGTTAGGTGACTTGAGATACATTTTTGAAGTGTGGTACAAATACCTTCATTATTATTATTATTGGATATCATTAATTATTGTGAGTGATGGAAGAGACGTATTACACATTCAGCAAATTTAGATGTGCCTCTCACGTTTAAAGTTATATCCCTAGACAGAGTAGAGCCAGTTAATCAGTGAGAGGGCTACACAAGTATCAAGCATCCTCTTACGAGTAATCTCTGTTGTTGATCAAATACTGCATGAGGTGGCACACAGTACATAAAACGAGGTCCTTCTGAGGAAAAAACATGCATCTCTTAAAGCTCTGGTACTGTGAAGTGGAGCTCCATGGTGAAAAATGACTGCATGCAGTGAAAATCTCCTAAACCCTCTGTAAAATATGATGGTGGATAAGCTCTAGGGCTGTTTTGTTATTCTCTCCAGGGAAGACATATCCAGGGCCTCCTGTGGAGAGAATAAAACCACCTCAGAGCACAGCAGAGCAGAACAGAACATCAGTAACCAACTGCTGTCAGCTGTGAACATTAATGACTAACTTTTGTTATTTCATTAACCTAATTATGGATTATTTACAGGGAGGATATTAGTTATTAATAATTAGGATTCCATCTAGAGCTCGTTCTAGTATTACAGAGGGATTAGAAGATAAACGGATGGAGAATGTTGCAAAACAGCTTGAGTGGAAATGATCAGCTTAAGAAGAGCGTGAAAGTCTCATGTCGTACTTAAAGGTGGGATCTCCGTTGTTTGAGAAACCTGAGTCGGGACGACAAACAAAGCAAAAATCAAAACAAACTTGTAGCCAATGTGCAGAAAGGGGCGGGTCTTGTCAATATGGGCGGAGAGAGCGTTCAGTGCGCATGTGTGACATTAGCAGAAAGCGGTTTTAACATTGACATGGAGGATAAAAACAAAGAAAGAAAGTGAAGAAAGGTTTACGATAAGGCAAGAAGTAGGACGTGTTAATATAGGATCAGCTTTCCAGCGCTGGAGAGAACTGAAGGAGCAGGAAGTTGGTCACATATTCACAGATTGGTGTTTCCCGAGTCAATAACTCCTGAGCTAAACGCTGCAATACACTAGTGTAATATTTAGTGAATGAGAAGTCTTTATTTTTGTCATATCTACATTACAGCACAGTAAAATTCTCTGTTTTGCATATCCCAAATTTGGAGGTTTGGGTCAGAGCGCAGGGTCAGCCATGATACAGTGTCCCTGGAGCAGAGATGGTTTAAGGGCCTTGCTCAAGGGCCCAACAGTGGCAGCTTGGCAGCAACCCAGAGCCTTAACCACTTGAGCCACCACTACTCCAGTGATGTGGCTGATGTAGACATAGAGCCACGAGTACCGTATCTAAGCCGTATTAATATGTTTTGGTTGATCCGTCCATATTTTCTGTATATAAAGTCTGCGAATGAGCTTCGCACACCAGCTCTCTCTCTCTCTCTCTCTTCTATTTCTCTCCCTCTCTTGCTCACTATCCACCATCTATGCAGCGATGCTTCATACAGCGTTCGCACTTTAACACCTTAATCAGATGTCCGGCGTCCACCTACGCCCCCTTCAGAATCAAAGCTAATTTACACCATAATAGCAGGTTTGCAGTACGGCCACTTTTATCATTAGCCTTTTCCTATGTTTAACCATTCAATGTTTTGCTTTTCTACCGTATCGACTAAACTCGTCATTGTGAGACAAAAGGAAGTATGCAGGCAGAACAGCAGTACGGATAGTTGCATGTAAAAATGTTACATGTCCTTTTCTCCATAAAAAAAGACAAGTAATGTATCTGTATATGATGGAAATGAACCCTTCTTTCCTTTTACCTGTTTTTTTTTTTTAGACAAAGTGAAATAAAAAGCGATTGACTTGATCCAAGGTAACGATGTCTCATTCGAATGCGCTTCATTTAAAATTCTATGTTAGTAAATTCTGTGTAATGTGCACACAGAAATACTCACACACACACTAGCACTTTTCATGCCACTTATTTAAGGCAGAACTAAATACAATGTACCATGATGTTCCTGAAAGATGAATACTATGAATAAGTAATAAGTTTACTCATTATGCTAACAGTGCTTATCACTGCAACCCTATTCAAACACTTATCCATGGAAAGGGCTGCTGAGGGACACCAGGAACCTGGCTGCAAATGAGTAGCAGCCCAGCGTTGGATCACACTTCCAGCTTCATCAGGTTCCCATCCTGCTGTCTTCTAGGACATGGCCACAACTCAACTCTGCTGAGACCGTGTCTCAGAAATGATCTGAAACAGAGCAGATGAGCCGAACAAGCGTCCGTTACATTTCTGCAACCAAACGCCATAAAAGCCTTCATGTGTCTGTGTACAGATGGCTTACGATACACTCGTTAACCACATTTGGCTGGGATTATATCTTCCATTATGTGAACAGAAACAATCTCAATGGTAATTCATTCTTGTTGTTCTTTCTTGTTACAGGCGTGTGTCAAGTCAGGCGAGAATCTACAACACACAAAGTCAATAAAGCCTCAAAATTACAGACAAGCTTCTTTCTGTTCGCCAAACGACTGACGTTAATCACCTGCTAGCACTTCCTATGGAGGCTGTAGGAAAAACGACCGCATGAATTTAACACACGACATGTAACAATGCATTCAGTTCAACAAGTTCTGCTTCTTATTTACAGTATTTAGCAGTTGCCCTTATTCAGAGCTAATTACAAAAATTTAAACCGCTTTTTAAATGTTAAATTTAAAATGTAAAAATATTCTCCATTTAAACAAAATTGCGTCAGAATACAGTCAAGCTAAAATTATTTTACAGCAAGAAAAACACTCCAAAATGAGTATTAAAATAAATAATACTGATAATAATAATAATAATAATAATTATCATTATTATTATTATTAGCATTATTATTATTATTATTATTATTCTGGTTCATCTTTCAACTCTTATCTTTAATCTTTGTCAAGAATACATGCTTTAAAAATGAATAAATTCATTAATATTGAGCAGTCAGATACTCAGACGTTAAATTAAACGTTGATATTTTCCCTGATTCTGGTGCAGCACTTCATTCTGCAGGACCCAGCGTTTTCAGGGTGGACAGAATGAAAAGGATGAGCATCTCCATGTCTCTGTATTAGCTGTTTGACACGGAGCAGTACAGAGCTGAAGGCAAACAGAAATCCAGCTCTTTCACAGGTCTCGAGTACGAGCGCCTCCTCGAAGCTCGGCCTCCTAATGAGCACGCTGCTCGCCTCGGGATAACATTTGTGAAGCTTATTAGTGAAGCTCTGTGAGACTGGATACTGTTTCCACTCAGCAGTGCCCTTTTCAGGATTTGTTTAACAACACCGTCTACATATATATATCTTTTTTTTTTTTTTTAAAGAGTTTGGAGTATCTTATTGCAGACATACAATCCTTGAGAAATGTCCAATGTCACAATGTCCAAGAAACAATCTTTTTTTTTTTTTTCTCAAATCTTGTCGGCTCTTCTTCTCTCATCCAGTCAATGACTGTATGCTAAACATAAATCGACTGGGTTCAGATTAGCATCCAATCAATTCAGTTTAGCATCTGATCAAGTGAGGGAAAAAAAGGCGTCAAGAAGGAAAGTTAATTCATCATGTTCAGTGATCTTTTCATGCTACAGCTACAGCTGTATATCTACAGCTACAGCCATCTGTGTGCATCTGAAGATGAAGAATACGCGACTGCAGTATTTCATTTGAGGATGTGTATCCTGGACCTACCTCAATCAAAAATTTAACTCAATTTAACCCAAAAGAAATGGACTTATAGGACATTTTCAATCATTATTAAGAACCGAATAATTTTGTGTCTGTGAATCTGATCTAAAACAAATCAGGATTCTTTCGGTGTGTTTTAGACGAGTGTTTGTCCCTCTGTTGAGAATCTTACACTGAATTTTAGTGTTGAAGATAAATCTGAGCTGCTTTTTACATGAACAAGAACTTGGAGCATCTCAGAGAGCAGAAATGGGTTTGATATCAATATTTATTCTGAAGATACAAACATCTGTGTGGGAAAAAATAATAGTTTTTTGTTTATATGAATATACTGTATTAACCAATAGTATTCTAGAGAATAACAGAAATCTTGATGAAAGAATACAAATTCTACTTGTCTACTTTCATTTGAGTTTCATATTAACACCACGTTGGAGTGAGACATGACAAGATGTTCAATCTTCCACATGGACACAATAAAAACAGGAAGAAACAACACTTTTTGTTCCTCTGGGAAAAAGAAACAATGCTGGAGTAAGCAAAGTTTTGTATAAAATAAGGCATCTACTTCATCTCCATAGAGCATGAACTTCCTTCAACTAAAAATAAGCTTGTTTTCTTTGCTAACGTCAGGTTAATGATCTCAGACGGTTTGCACAGGAAAACATGACATGAACGTATAATTCATCATAGTTTTTCTATTGCTTGTGTACATTCTGGGCCATACATCACAGATTTAATGTATAATGTAGTTTATCAAGCTGCTTGAATGTACAAGATGACTTCCTTTATCAGGAAAGGCTCTGTCATTCCAGGGAGATTTTAGATGCTTAATGAGTCAGTTAATCACCTTTAGCATTTTAAATCCGCTAGAAAACAAATAAACAGCAGGATCAGCATCAAGCAAACAGGAAGTCCATGTCAAAGAGACTAACTGTGAACCTTGCAGACTCAGTTTAGAAAATTTGGTCTCGACCAACGTTGTCCTGGGACAGATAAAATTTGGTCTAGAAATTGAACGTGTTCTGTAAGCTTTTAATTTTCACTACACAAGATTGGATGTAACGGTCCAGCTATGAAACACTGGGCTTAATACTCGTGAGAATTGTAAATAAAAAGAATAAAACAGGATAAGCCAATGTTTAAAGTACCCACCAAAAGGAATAAACAAGTTAAGGCACAAGAGAACAAGCAGGCGAATCTTTGGCTAACAAGAAGAACACAAAAAAGAAGGTTTTCCCAGACCAAAAATAAATCATCCATGACGTTTGTCATGGATCAGACCGGACAGTCACGTCTAGTATGTTAGTTGTTGTTAAGTGTCGTCATTTGTATTGTTTATTTCTCGTATTGTCTTTATTATTTATTAAACCCCGGTCATTTGAAGCTATCCTGCTTATGGGTCTGTCTCCCTCCTACCCAGACTGTGACAGAATGATTCGCCAACAACTCGGACCCAGCAGGATAGCTTTAGCTTGGACCGGCCAATGGTGGGAGCATTTTTCCTTTTTCTTATTGGATCTTTTTTTTTCCTGGACTTCGCGGTTTTGGTGACATCGATCCGCATTTTTTCCGGTGAGGGACGCCACTCCACTTCCGGTTTCTCAGCGGGGGGCGCCGCCTCACTTCCTGGTTGCGGGCCATGTCACCAGCCTGAGTTTTGCTTTGTTTTGCGGTGTCCTGTGACATCGCCCCGCACCTGCACCTTCCTGTTCGTGGGGGGTGTTGCAGGCCCGTGTTTTGTACCTTGGATTTTTTTTTTTATATTCTGTGGAGGAGGATTTATTTATTTTTAATTTTTCCCACCACCCTCCCTTCCCTTTCCTGGTTTCTGAGAGGTGGGTCTGGCCTCGGTGCGTCGGGGGTTACTCTCGGCCCCCCTGTTCGGCTGTGGACGTCGCTCGGCCCCCCTGTTCGGCTGTGCATGTCGCTCGGCCCCCCTGTTCGACTGTGGACGTCGCTCGGCCCCCCTGTTCGGCTGTGGACATCGCTCGGCTCTCCTGTTCGGCTGTGGACGTCGCTCGGCCCCATCTGGCTGTGTCCGCCGTGAGCTTCGCTCCCCCCACCTGCATCGCCGCACGCCTTTCTCCCCCCACCTGCCTCGCCGCACGCCTTTCTCCCCCCACCTGCCTCGCCGTGCGCCTTGCTCCCCCATCTACCTTGCCATGTGCCTCCCCCCCCTCCATTTGGTCATTGCCAATGGCAGCGCGAATCATTAGTTATGTGTGGTCACGGCTAGTCTGTTAGTTGTTGCTAAGTGTCGTCATTTGCATTGTTTATTTCTCGTTTTGTCTTTATTATTTATTAAACCCCGGTCATTTGAAGCTATCCTGCGTATGGGTCTGTCTCCCTCCTACCCAGACTGTGACAACGTTAAACATTTCAGAATAGAAAGAGCTTTATTTATTGATGTAGAAGTCTTTCAGTTAAAGAAACTGATAACTAAAGTGAGTTAAGAAAACTCCACAGCGATATCAGCAACGCTGGTGTGGGATGGGTTGATGATTTTAAGTCATAGGGCAATAGTCAGAGGTAGAGTTGCAAAAAGCAAAGCTGTTTTGGTTGAGGAGTGGAGAGGTGGCCAACCTACACTACCGGGAGGCTTAATGTGACAAAATGTGGTTTTAAATTCTTGGATCTACCTGGGAAACAATGTGAGCTTGGGAAACAATGTCTGCCTGGGAAACAATGTCTGCCTGGGAAACAATGTCTGCCTGGGGAACAATGTCTGCCTGGGGAACAATGAGTTTTCAAACAAAAACTTGAAGGCACTGTAAAGCATGTGAAGGTCAGACCGAGCAGGAGGAAGTGGCTGAACCCAAGGATGTCCTACAGGGGACGAACGCTGGTCTACAACAACCTAACCCCATCATCCCTCTGGCACGAGCTGGCATGTGTGGATCTGCCACCAAACCTACTACCAGCTTCCTCTTACCTCAAAGCCCTCATCACTCCTCACACTGCATCCCGCACACTCCGATCTACCAGCACTGCTCGACTGGTTCCACCATCTCTCAGGGTAAGAGGCAAGTATACTACAAGACTCTTCTCTGTTCTGACACCAAGGTGGTGGAACGAACTTCCCCTAGAGGTCCGGACAGCTGAGTCACTGGCTATTTTCAAGCGGCGGTTGAAGACCTACTTATTCAGGAAACACTTCAACGAACACTTCCTTCCTTATCTTTTGCATTAAAAAAAAAAAAAAACACAACCTTTGACACTTTTTCTTTGTAACTTTGAACAAATGTTTTAAAGTCATGGTATCTTAAGTAACCTAGTGAGACAGCATTAATGATTCAATGTTAGAGATTTAAGCACTTATGTACGTCGCTCTGGATAAGGGCGTCTGCCAAATGCTGTAAATCTCTCTCTCACTCTCTCACTCATTTTCTACCGCTTATCCAAACTACCTCGGGTCACGGGGAGCCTGTGCCTATCTCAGGCGTCATTGGGCATCAAGGCAGGATACACCCTGGACGGAGTGCCAACCCATCGCAGGGCACACACACACACTCATTCACTCACACAATCACACACTACGGACAATTTTCCAGAGATGCCAATCAACCTACCATGCATGTCTTTGGACCGGGGGAGGAAACCGGAGTACCCAGAGGAAACCCCCGAGGCACGGGGAGATCATGCAAACTCCACACACACAAGGCCGAGGCGGGAATCGAACCCCCAACCCTGGAGGTGTGAGGCGAACAGGCTAACCACTAAGCCACCGTGCCCCCAATGCTGTAAATGGAAATGTAAATGTAAATGTACTAGTGAACAACCAGGCCCTGCTGGGGAACGTCTTCTGGAAGGGTCTACATTGAATTTCTCAGAGAGTTTTACATCTGCCCAAGCAGGAAGAAGGGCAGGGGCTGGTCCATTTATCCAGCATAGCTGCAGCATCCTGCCTCCAGTTCATACAGAGACTCCTCAATGGACCAGGGCACTTGGTATAGAAAGCAGCAGCCAATGGATTGTTACACACTATTTGAGGACTGGGGCTGGAAAGAACTTTGTTTTTGATGGACCCAAATGGATGCCTCTGGATTACCCATTTTTTATTGTGGACTTTTTTTAGAAAACAAAACAAAGGCTGTGGAATGTAACACTGGCTGCCTGGAGGAGCCTCTGGTGTATGGTGAGCATTTGGACATTGTGACCTCCCCTGCACTGTCCAGGTCTCTCATATCTTTAGGGATTGTGACACTCCTGGAGCTCATGAACATCACGGGAACAGACCTGTCTAGGGCAGAGGACCTGGCATCTCCTATATGGTTGGAGGTCCGCACTTACATCAGAGGAGCGTGTTTAGCTGATGGACTGTCAGACCAGTGAAACTGGTCCTGCAGAGGATGGACATCTCTCCCAAACTTGACAGGTGTGAATGTCCCCTCCTGGAGTTCTTGGGCGAAGGCGAGATGGACAAAAAATTTAGTGGGTGGGTAGACACCTGATGGAGAAATTTACTTGGCTTTAATGATATTAAACCAGAGTGGATTGTGCTGTACAAACCACCATTAACCAAAAAAGCTGCCGATCTCGAATGGAGGATTTTACATCGTATTTTCTCTGTGAGCTCTTTTTATCTCCATTTTAAACCCTGATGTTGCACACGACCGTCCATTCTGTTCACAAAGGTACACTGCTCCAGGTTACAGTCACTGTTTGTGTTTGTACAAAGCATTTTAAGCTCTTTTAATAATGATTTTACATTTCAGTGTTTCATTCTTGTTTTCCAATATGTCTGAAAAAACAGGTTCAGGTGGCAGCTGATTAATTTTATTATCGCTAGTCAGGAACAAATGGTGAAAATTGTACAAAACAAAGACTCTCTCTCTCTCTCTCTCTCTCGAACACACAGGTATTGTGTGAATTATACAGCACATCCTGTAAGTATAGAGCATTTCCAGGCTGTAGATGTGAAATGGTGGCTCACAGGGCAGAAAATAACCCACTTCTCTCAGCACTGTGTGCTAGCACTGTCGGATGAGGCAAAATAAATCTCAGGCTATCGAGCATGAAGACATGGCTCATGTCATTTATAAAGCATGCAGTAAAATTCAATTTATCTAGAAGCGACATGACGGAGAGCCAACGGCGGTATATGAAGCGCTCCTTAGGATTTGCCTAGCATTTCGTTAACTATCTTCGCCCGTTAGAGAACAGCACAAAAAATAAAAATAAATGACGTAATAGATTCAGGGATCACAAGCTCTTAAAATGGTTTTCTCCTTCATTCCAGCTCGTCACAAGGTCCCAGGCTGATTAGCATGCACCATCCTTGAGTCAGGTGGCGCACTTGGCGTAATTAAAGTAAAATATTGAGCAGAGATCTGGAGTGTCCTTTCTGTTTTCATTTCACATCCAGCTCATTACCAATGGCACAGACTCAATTAATAACTCAGGCAACATTTGTCAAGAATTCAGTGCATTCTCTGGGGAATGTCCAAAAAAAAAAAAAAAAAAAAAAGGACAAGAGCAATGAGGAAAAAAAGATTAAATATCTTCTCGGAATGGAGAGCCATATGGCAGAGCATATTGAAGGAGAGATGTTTCTGATAAGCCTTTCTTCTGGTAAGAAAAATTTAAAGAAAGAAAGAAAGAAAGAAAGAAAGAAAGAAAGAAAGAAAGAAAGAAAGAAAGAAAGAAAGAAGCTGGAAAGTAGAAATGAATTGCACAGGTTAAAGTTCATTTGTTCTGTTGTAAATGTGAATGAAATTAAAACAACAAAAATGAATTGGCTTTAAAAGATACTAAAGGTTTCTCTTTGGGGGGCACGGTGGCTTAGTGGTTAGCACGTTCGCCTCACACCTCCAGGGTTGGGGGTTCGATTCCCGCCTCCACCTTGTGTGTGTGGAGTTTGCATGTTCTCCCTGTGCCTCGGGGGTTTCCTCCGGGTACTCCGGTTTCCTCCCCCGGTCCAAAGACATGCATGGTAGGTTGATTGGCATCTCTGGAAAATTGTCTGAAAATTGTGTGAGTGAATGAGAGTGTGTGTGTGTGCCCTGCGATGGGTTGGCACTCCGTCCAGGGTGTATCCTGCCTTGATGCCCGATGACACCTGAGATAGGCACAGGCTCCCGTGACCCGAGGTAGTTTGGATAAGCAGTAGAAAATGAATGAATGATTTGGACATTCCCACATCCCACTTTTTTTTGAAATCACATATTTATAACATAGCTTATACTTCACAGTTATAAAAAGAAAAGAAAATCACATGGAATAATTTAAAAAACACTTGAAGACTAAAAGTATGTGCACCCCGACCATCACACCAATATTTCTATTCTTCCCTAAACGTCTTTTCATTCTGTAGCATTACATTTTCCTTTCAATGAACCTGAACATATTTTTTAGGAGCTCTTGGAAAGACTTACTGTGAGAAATACAGTACATAGAATCATTGTGAGTGAAGCAAATGAACCAGAAATGCAGTTTAGTTCATTATACATGCTGTAATATTAAATGCCCAATAATATGCGCAATGATTCATGCGGTTGTTCTTTCTGAAAATGGTGTACTCCCAGCATGCACTTCTTTTGTCCCCTGAAGCCCACGCAGTGTCTAGAAGAGTGTCAAAGTGCAAACAATGGAATACATCCGCTGTTGTTATTTTTTAATTGTCAATCCGTTCAGGATGTTCCTTGTTCTTCTTATACGCATAAGAACATAACACAGCCTTCATGACATTTTCCTCAACTTCACCACGGCAAACGAAATAAAATAAATAAATAAATAAATAAATAAAATAAATATAAAGGCACCGGTCTACATTTGATGTGGTCCCATGTCATTTTCAGCTTCCATCACTGGGAGTTAAAAGCACAGTGAAATAACATTGCTCATTTCGAATCTAAAAATAAATGACACTCCACATGCCCAAGGCTTGTGAGGCTGACTGTGCAGAGGATGTGCCCAAGAAAAAGAAAAAAAAAAAGATTTAATGCATGGCATAGCCACCTACATAAAAGCAGACGAGCAAAAGGACAGCGAGGACGATTCTTGGCTTTAATTAAAGGATTGTAGATAATACCAGACCTAGCATAGGGGTTGGAGAGGAGAACTCTCAGACAGAGTCCATCTAATTTGAGTGGATGAAAGGTCATCGTTTGAAAGCCCTTTACATTTCCGCCAAAGAACAAGACGTCCACTGCGTGACATAAGTCATGTACTGATGGATCTTCTCGACGTGTATGTGTGTGTGTGTGTGTGTGTCGAATTGTGGAAGAGGAATTTTTAAGAAAAATATATTCCCTTAATATCAAACGTGATGTAGCTGTTGGTTGTTGTTGATGTTTCAGCTCTTCTGCTATTTTTGGTGTCTACAATTCTATTAAATAAGGACTTTAAAGAAATAAAAGCTTTAATGCTTCTTAAGCAAGTGCCATGATTATGTTGGCTTTGTAGAAGTTTGTTGCTATTACTTTTCTAAGCGATCCGAGTACCGGTACTTCCGGTACCAGGTCTCAAAGTGGCCTTTTTTCCCATAGACTCCCATTATAAATTTTGGAGGTTTATAACTTGGTTAGCTTTTGAACTATCTACACCAAACTCGTCCAGCTCCTTTAGGGTGATACTCTGAACAAACTTTTAAATTGGTGTACCGACTGGCCTTCCGGTTGTGCCGCAGCACCGCCCCCAATATATGCAAAATCAAAAAACTTTTTACAACATGGACATGTGACATATCAAAACACTCAGAACAATGAGGGTAACTTCCTCAGACATGCTCGTCTCCACTTGCCTCCAAATGTTTTGGCACCCTATCTTTCTGTCCACTTGCCTCCAAAAGTAACACTGACCCTTATGTTCACTCGCCTCCAAAAAGCACCGGCCTTGGCGAATACTTGCCTCATCAAAGCCAACATCAAAGTTTGTCGTGACGAACTTTACAAATCTAGTTCTGGTTTATTTATTTATTTTTTTTTGCACTGAAAAACAACCTGATAAATTTTTATACTCAGAACTGATTTTCTACCCAACTAATCTGCATTTGACAGAATTTTACATTACAAATGTTTACTGCATTTTATTTTGAAATATAAACAAATACGGATTCCTAAATTTTTCCACACGGATATCCTGGAATTGCGTGGGATTGCTGTGGATTGTAACACGTTAATATGACTGTCATGGTCAGGAATAGGAGAAGAAGAAGCCTTTATTTTTCACATGTGTCACATTCACTCTGGGTTTGTTAACTAGATCAAAAAACACAAATTAGGCAAGTCACAAATCACAGTACATATTGTAAATTTAAGCAAAGAAAATTAGCAGTGTAACATAATTCTTCTAGTCATTAGTGAATAAAGTACTTGACAAAAAGATGAATAAAACATTAATTATCACTTTATTCTTTAACAAACTACAGTAATCCCTCGCCACTTCGCGGTTCAAGTTTCGCGGTTCAAGTTTCGCGGCCTCAGTGCATCGGTGATTTTTTAAAGATTATTCATCGAAAAATAAAAATAACAACGGTTTCCCTTCTTCCCTTGTTGTACTGTATCTCGTCAACTGTGTCTCGCGTATTGTGTTTTCGTTAAGCCCTTACAATGCCTCCTAAGCGCCGTGCGCTTGCAAAAGTTTCCACTAGTGAGCCCAAGAGGAAGAGGAAGATTATGACCATAATTGAAAAGGTCAAACTAAGGTTTTATAGTTAAATAGATTTAAGTTAAATATATGTGAGTGAGTGAATGTATAATATTAAGGTTTTATAATTAAATAGATTTAAGTAAAATATATATATATATATAAGTATAAATATACATATTTTAAACATTCTGGTACCCACACACACATACGGAAATTCCTAGGGGGGGCACTCCTACTTCGCGGATTTTCACCTATCGCGAGGGGTTCCGGTCCCCATTAACTGCGATAAACGAGGGATCACTGTACTTAGAATTCGTAATAAGTCTACTAACTTGAACCTTATTAATGTCTTTCACTGAAACATGTTATGGTCATGAACAAATTAGTAATACAAAGAAAAAAACATAGCAGGCTTGGACGATGCTTGTGAGCGTTGTGGCGAAAAGCTACTTCGCCCCTTCTTTTTTTAACAGTATAAACAATGAAAAAAAAAAACTTAGACTCACAGTCACTTCTCAGTCTGAAATCCAGGGTCAAAGAAAGTATAATCCATTTAGGTTACTCGGACATAGGCTTGGTGATCCACGAACACACGAGCACGTTTTCCCTCAGTGGCAAAAGACAGTTCGGGAACACCACCTATAATCCGTAGCGAACTTTGGATATTTGCTCCAGGAAACAAAAAAATAACTCCACGAAAGTCACTATTGGTTTTAAAGTGTCTACTGGACACTGTATCCTGTCACCTTGGCAGGAGTAAAAAGCGAACAGAAACTATTTATAATGAGCGACACCTCTGCGTGTCTCTCCAGCACAAAAAACCCAAAAATGTCCAACTGTCTCTTCTCGTCTTCAATCACCATTACGACAAAGACCCGCCCCATCCAATCACACACATCCAAATTAACAGCCCAGGCCCTGAACCAATGGGCTTAAGACATCAATTAACTAAGTTTGAGGATAGGGTGCCACTTACAGGACCATAATACATTCTTCCGTCAAAAAAAAAAAATATATATATATCACATACAAAAACAATGTTGTGTTCTAAAACATAAAATCCAAGCAGGCTACACATGTATGTTACAGAAGTGAAATTCTTTCTTCACTTATCCCGATGTTGAAGGTTGGGGTCAGCACAGAGCACAGGGTCAGCCATGATACAGTGCCCCTGGAGCAGAGTGGGTTAAGGGCCTTGCTTCAGGGCCCAACAGTGGCCAATTTAGCCATAGCTAGCGTTAATCAGTGATATTCAGGTGTGATGTGGACCAGTTCAAAGCAGAGATACTGTACAACCCTGACGTTGATTATTTTCCCACAATACTACGTGCTGAAGTGATTTACTCCTTTTACAGCAGACAGCAATTTCTCAACACGTTTTATTTCTCAGCTCATTCATTTAAAAAACAATGTTTATCACATTAGTGAGAGAGTGTAAGGATTAGGAACAGACACGTCCAGGTAAATGTACTGTTAAACAATAAGATAAACAATAAGACAGACAGACAGACAGACAGACAGACAGACAGACAGACAGACAGATAGATAGATAGATAGATAGATAGATAGATAGATAGATAGATAGATAGATAAACAATAAGACAGACAGACAGACAGACAGATAGATAGATAGATAGATAGATAGATAGATAGATAGATAGATAGATAGATAGGTAAACAATAAGACAGACAGACAGATAGATAGAGAGATAGATAGATAGATAGATAGATAGATAGATAGATAGATAGATAGATAGATAGATAGATAGATAGATAAACAATAAGACAGACAGACAGACAGATAGATAGATAGATAGATAGATAGATAGATAGATAGATAGATAGATAGATAGATAGATAGAGGCACAAAAAGATAGATAGATAGATAGATAGATAGATAGATAGATAGATAGATAGATAGATAGATAGATAGATAGAGGCACAAAAAGATAGATAGATAGATAGATAGATAGATAGATAGATAGATAGATAGATAGATAGATAGATAGATAGATAGATATTATCAACACCTTTTGACCAATCAGTATTGAGATCTCGACAGTGGGGCCTGAAGCAGTTCAGGGCTGATGAGCAGAAGTATTGGATCACAGAATGAAATCAAATAGAATCATTTCTCTCTTATTATTTTACACGTTCAGGTGGGATTCATGACTGATGTGGGAATAAAAACATTCCTCTACAGGAAGCACAGACCGCACAGTCTCGGGATTTGCCTCAGCTAATTCTCTGTAGTGTTATGCATGAACAAGCTGGGGCAAACTTTGGAAAGTCACGTATTCTGCACGCTTAACAAGATTAAATGAGTCACGATCATGTTGGCGAGCCAAGTTCTCAGAATCGGCGTGTTTACGACTCCATCCAGCTCGAACCCCCCGTCGCTTTCTACTGTCTTTGTGCATGCAGCAACATTTGCATATTATGATTTTCACTAATTACAGGCCTCATTAGCACAGCATTCCTCTGAGGTTCCTCCGTCTACTGGCGCCAGCACGAGCCCACAAACTCTCTCGCTAGCCTGCTGAGAAGGACAACACCTCGCTTTGTAATTACATCAGGAAAATATGACAAACAAAACTTTTCAGACTTGTTTCAAAACAAATGTTGTGCTTAAGTTTCAGGAGCTGCAGATGGAACCCAATTAGCACTGCTAGCTAGGGGCCACGCACAGGAACAGCTGGATTTGTTTGTTCACTTTGGCTCTGTTTGATATTTTAGGGGTTAAAAATCTAATCCAGCCACATTGCGCAGGTCTGGGACAGAAAGGAAAAGAACTGATCTGAGGGGATCAGACGAGGGAAAGATGAGACGCAGAGATGCTCTGGGGTTAAAAATATCCATGTGAAATTTGAGAGAGAGACATGAAGATCTTTGGTTTAAAGATAGAGATAGAGAGAGTGAGCACCTGAAACCTGACTGACTGCAGCTTGGTGCTAAAACTTTAGTGCTAAATAATAATAAAGCTGTACACCTTGCTTACAAATTTATTATTAAATCTCAAAAATGTTTTCTGACCTGCTGAGCTGCTGGGAATATTGACTGTGTTTAACATTAAACTTTATTAAACATTTATGCAGTATGATGAGGAGGAAGATGATGATGATGGTGATGATCAGCTGTGATGACCTCGAACAGGGAGCTGAAAAAAAACAAGAAGATTTAAAACATTTATACAACATTGGTTTAACCATCCAAATTCTTACTTTGTCATATTAATGACTACAATACAATTACAATTAATGACTACAGACAGACAGACAGACAGACAGACAGACAGACAGACAGACAGATAGATAGATAGATAGAAAATACGACAGATAGATATACAGATACTGATATCAGTTAAATTAGTTGAAAGCCTTTAACTGTAAGCAATCAATTGTTTTAAGTGAAAGAAAAGAAAAGAAAAGAAAAGAAAAGATGTCTGTTTAGTGAAAAACATGTTTTATTGTTGCACTGAATGTACATCAGACTCATCAGGCAGATCCTCCTA